>NC_036852.1:1148716-1264913 GCF_002910315.2 Salvelinus sp. IW2-2015
TTCCTACCTCCCTCTTCCCTCTCTCTCCTACCTCCCTTTCCCAATCTCCCCCACCTCCTCTCTCTCCTACCTCCTCTTCCATCTCTTTCCTACCTCCCTCTTCCCACTCTCTCCCACCTCCCTCTCTCTCCTACCTCCATCTTCCCCTCACCTCCCTCTCCCTCTCTCTCCCACCTCCCTCTCCCTCTCTCTCCCCCCTCCCTCCACTTTATCCTACTCACATCCAGCAGGAATTCCACTAGGGTGTCTGCTGAGAGTTCCCCGTCAAACTCGATCACACGGTCGTCCTTGAAGATGTACAGACTGCCCTCCTCCTCCAAACCTGAGGGCCCGGAGGAAAGGAGGATTCAGGAAGCATTGTGACTGAGTGCCAACTGGAAAACAAGCCTTGACAAATACCTATTTTGTAGAGGTTATTGTATTTTGATATTTTGATGTAAAGGATTAGTTCAGAAGCCTTGTTTCCATATCATGTTTTGTGACCAGGGATTTGCCTGACCATATGACCTGACCAGGAATATAAGTAAGCAAACAAGAAACGTCCTCTCACTGTCAACTGCGTTATTTTCAGCAAACATAACATGTGTAAATATTTGTATGAACATAAGATTCAACAACTGAGACATAAACTGAACAAATTCCACAGACGTGTGACTAACATAAATGGAATAATGTGCCCTGAACAAGGGGTCAAAATCAAAAGTAACAGTCAGTATCTGGTGTGGCCACCAGCTGCATAAGTACTGCAGTGCATCTCCCCCATGGACTGCACCAGATTTGCCGATTCTTGCTGCGAGATGTTACCCCACTCTTCCACCAAGGCACCTGCAAGTTCCCAGACATTCTGGGGGGAATCCTTAGCCCCTCACCCTCCGATCCAACAGGTCCCAGGCGTGCTTAATGGGATTGAGATCCGGGCTCTCCGCTGGCCATGGCAGAACACTGACATTCCTGTCTTGCAGGAAATCACGCACAGAACGAGCAGTATGGCTGGTGGCATTGTCATGCTGGAGGGTCATGTCAGGATGAGCCTGCAGGAAGTACCACATGAGGGAGGAGGATGTCTTCCCTGTAACACACAGCACTGAGATTGCCTGCAATGCCAACAAGCTCAGTCCGATGATGCTGTGACACAACGCCCCAGAACATGACGGACCCTCCACCACCAAATCAATCCCGTGCCAGAGTATCGATGACGCTCTGTGTGAACGCTCATAGCCATATATTTCAGATCACCCTAAACCGGCGAAACTTACCGATGACCCATCACCGTCCTGTAGACAATATACCTACAATAATGAGCTTGTAACATCTAATCTGAATAGATCGCCTCATATTAGCACAGTCCAGTGTCCTGCCATCAGACGCACAAATAGCGATATATCAATTTGTATCGCTAATCATCTGCTCCATTATTGAAATACTAACGACGTTTGGCTTGATGGATCTATAAGTGTTTCCCTTGTGATCTCGAGCCTGAGCGACATAGCAACCTGTGCACGTACAACAGGTCTACAAGCCACTCTATTCCTAGCGTCATCTTCAGTTCGCGTACTCTCGGCAGACCAGTGCCGAGAACACACATGTGCTAAGAGAGAATGATTGTTAGCCTCTGTTGTATACACGTGTCATGTATGTTCCATCTCCAGATAACAGCAAAGTTATGATATGCTCGGACACACTTTTTCAGTGATCACCTCGTGCATCTCTATAAGCAGAATATGTTGTGTCGGTACACACGCCAAATAAACGTCACAGATCTGTAACACAGCGTGACTTAAGGAAACCCGCAATTCAGCCCTTGCCAATCAGCTGTTCGTTTCGAAACGTTGCTACAACCAAGTAACGCAACTGCTATTGTAATTTATTCCCTGGAAACACATCTAGCCTGCCTCCCATTGCAACACCTACCGTCGCAGCTGAAAGTATGCACAAGGGTAGCAGTTCCACGCTAGATGTATTCAGACCGCTGAAGCATCTAATTCGTCCTGAGCGTTTTCCAGTCATGAGTAGACACGTCGTTAGCTTCTAAGTTCTTCTACTGAAACATGTACGTTACAGCACTGCGCGTCGTGTTCAGGGCACAGCGTACGACAATTTTACCGTTCAGCGCCGTAGATTCCCGTACCCCCCTTCTCGCTCCTATGACGCACTGTGACAGATACCAAATCTCATCCGCCTCTGGCAAAGCAACTATACATATCATTAAGGCATTACGGTATCACACACCCATCCATTAAGCAAACCTGCTGTGCAATCCTCGGGAAGGACTGCCCGTTCCATATCTCGCCATCACGGTGACAAACTCCATTGTGTCCTCCTCCCAGAGCGTTAAGAAAACCTTGGCGTGATCCTGGACAACACCCTGTGTTCTCAACAACATCAAGCAGTCGCGTGCCGCGTTCCTGTCAGGTTTCGAGCTCACAACATCCGCAGTGACGGACTACCTTGCCTACACAGAAGCGGCGCAGGTCTATCACAGGCACTTGCATACCTCCCGTCTTGAGTATTCACCTCGCAACTTCGCTTCGTCTACAGGCTGAGTCTTCTCACCTATGCGCGTGCCGGATATTATCAACCCTACTATATCGATCAACAAGTGAAGGGCCGCAAGCGCCGCTTCGTGGTCTCCAGACTCCGTTGCTTTAACCCAGGTATCCTTCAACGACCACCCCGTTACGGTGCGCTCGTACTCTCCACCTGTCTTCTAGTTTGAGCATCGGGGACATCCGCTCCGAACGACCATCAACGCTAGCTTCTCCTCACCACTGGAGCGTGTAGAGGAGAACGCGCGCAGAGGCTCCAGAGGGGGATACCTCCAGCCTCTGATTGCAAGGCCCTAACACACCCAAACGTGCCCATGGGGCTAGCGTGCGGCTTCGTAAGGCCTGATCCCGAAAGCCTCCTGGACCTGCTCGCCCTACTAACTACGCAGCCGCTTTCGCCCTCCCAGCTCCATGGGGCAGCCAGTCGTGATCAGTTGGTCACCGCTTCAAGCCCCGAGTCAAAACTGTGTCGCTGCTCTGGCCCGCCCCAAGTGGGTGGAACCAAACTCCCTCCACGACGCCAGGACAGCGGAGTCAATCCACCACCTTCCGGAGACACCTGAAACCCCACCTCTTTAAGGAATACCTAGGATAGGATAAAGTAATCCTTCTCACCCCCCCCCCTTAAAAGATTTAGATGCACTATTGTAAAGTGGCTGTTCCACTGGATGTCATAAGGTGAATGCACCAATTTGTAAGTCGCTCTGGATAAGAGCGTCTGCTAAATGACTTAAATGTAAATGTAAATGTTAGAGCGTTTGACTAGTAACCGAAAGGTTGCAAGATCGAATCCCCGAGCTGACAAGGTACAAAATCTGTCGTTCTGCCCCTGAACAAGGCAGTTAACTCACTGTTCCGAGGCCGTCATTGAAAATAAGAATTTGCTCTTAACTGACTTGCCTAGTTAAATAAAGGAAATAAAAAATTGCCTACCGTCTGTAAGCTGTTAGTGTCTTAACGACCGTTCCACAGGTGCATTATGGTTCATTGAACAAGCATGGGAAAGTGTTTAAACCCTTTACAGATCTGTGAAGTTATTTGGCTGTTTACGAATTATCTTTGAAAGACAGGGTCCTGAAAAAGGGACGTTCGTTTTTTTTGCTGAGTTTATGACAAATTATGACGTACCCAGTTTCTTGGCAACTTTGGCATCCTTCTGAGAGTCAACCATCCCAAAGCCAATGTCCTTGTCCTCCAGGACCTGTGCAGTCAGCTGAGGATTTAACAAGACACAACATTTGTCATCAGCCAACTTGGTATTTCAACAACGTAGCAACAATGTGTTGTTTTGGGGTGTCGTGGGCACTTATTTCCTTATCATTAGATTAGATTACCTCATTCATTAGACAAATTCAACATTGCATTAGTCCACTGTGGGAAATAGAAATATATAACCTGCTTTCAAACTCAACTTCCTCTCTCCCTGATGCTTGGAATTTGGGCTGGCAACTGCAGCCAGTGCTGTCTTTGTCTACACAGCTTTGATCACCAAGGTTCTAGAGGAGAGCACCCTGTGGACTGACTGTGGGAGAAACTCCTTTGTAAGTGTCAGCACTGTTTACTGTTCAGAGAACACTTCGTCAGAGAGGAACAAAGGCCTCCAAACTACCACCGCACTGCAGAGGGCTAAAGTGGAGTTTGACTCAGGTCCTTTTGTTGTGACTGGTGCTGGTATTTCAAACTTTTTGAAAAACAGATGTTTGCAAATAGTTAAGCTACTGTTTAGTATGCATCTATACTGTCACAAGAAGCAATGGGGCCTCTTTCATTAATTAGTTCATGTATTCTGAGCCAAGTAAGTAGTTACAGTGCATTCGGAAAGTATTCAGAACCCTTGTCTTTGTTCACATTTTGTTAGGTTACAGCCTTATTCTATTCTAAATTGATTAAATAGTTATTTTCCCTAATCAATGTACACACAATACCCCATAATGGCAAAGCAAAAACGGGTTTAGACATTTTTGCAAATGTATTAAACAGAAAAAACAGAAATATCACATTTACATAAGTATTCAGACCCTTTACTCAGTACTTTGTTAAAGCACCTTCGGCAGTGATTACAGCCTCGAGTCTTCTTGGGTATGAAGCAACAAGCTTGGCACACCTGTATTTGGGGAATTTCTCACATTACATTATTCTCTGCAGATCCTTTCAAGCTTTATCAGGTTGGATGAGGAGCGTCGCTGCACAGCCATTTTCAGGTCTCTCCAGAGATGTTCAATCGGATTCAAGTCCGGGCTCTGGCTGGGCCACTCAAGGACATTCAGAGACCAAGCCATTCCTGCGTTGTCTTGGCTGTGTGTTTAGGGTCGTTGTCCTGTTGGAAGGTGACCCTTCACCCCAGTCTGAGGTCCTGAGCACTCTGGAGCAGGTTTTCATCTAGGATCTCTGTACTTTGCTCCATTCATTTTTCCCTCGATCCTGACTAGTCTCCCAGGCCCAGCCGCTGAAAAACATTCCCACATCATGATGCTGCCACCACCACGCTTCACCGTAGGGATGGTGCCAGATGTCCTCCAGACGTGACGCTTGGCATTCAAGCCAAAGAGTTCAATCTTGGTTTCATCAGACCAGAGAATCTTGTAGGTCTGAGAGTCATTTAGGTGCCTTTTGGCAAACTCCAAGTGGGCTGTCATATACCTTTTACTGAGGAGTGGCTTCCGTCTGGCCACTCTACCATAAAGGCCTGAATGGTGGGGTGCTGCAGAGATGGTTGTCTTTCTGGAAGGCTATCCCATCTCCACAGAGGAACTCTGTCAGAGTGACCATCGGGTTCTTGGTCACCTCCCTGACCAAGGCCCTTCTCCCACTATTGCTCTTGGTGGTTCTAAACTTCTTCCATTTAAGAATGATGGAGGCCACTGTGTTCTTAGGGACCTTCAATGCTGCAAAAAGTGTTTGGTGCCCTTCCCCAGATCTGTGCCTCAACACAATACTGTCTCAGCACTCTACGGACAATTCCTTCGACCTCATGGCTTGGTTTTTGCTCTGACATGCACTGTCAACATGCACATGCACTTTCCAAATCATGTCCAATCAATTTAATTTACCACAGATGGACTCCAATCAAGTTGTAGAAACATCTCAAGGATGATCAATGGAAACAGGATGCACCTGAGCTCAAGTTTGAGTCTCATAGCAAAGGGTCTGAATACTTATGTAAATAAGGTATTTCTCTTTTTTATTTTTAATAAATGAGCAAAAATGTCTAAATCCTGTTTTCACTTTGTCATTATGGGGTGTTGTGTGTTGATTGAACATTTGTAATTGAATCCATTTTAGAATAAGGCTGTAATGTAACGAAAAGTGTAACAATTCCAGGGGTCTGAATAATTTCAGAATGCACTGTATAAACTATAATTATAAGCTGACCTAGAAACAGTGCTGAGACATTGGGGGAATCAACATGGGAATACACATAATCATCACGTCCTGATGGTATGATATTGCTCTGTTCTACAAGAGAAACGAGGTAATTCTCTCTCTGAAACTACCCATCAACCTTTTTCATTTTTTTTATTTCACCTTTATTTAACCAGGTAGGCCTGTTGACAACAAGCTCTCATTTGCAACTGCGACCTGGCCAAGATTAAGTAAAGCAGTGCGACAAAAACAACACAGAGTTACACATGGGATAAACAAACGTACAGTCAATAACACAATAGAAAGTCTATATACAGTGTGTGCAAATGTAGTAAGATTAGGGAGGTAAGGCAATAAATAGGCCATTGTGGCGAAATAATTAGTGATAGATGTGCAGAAGATGAATGTCCAAGTAGAGATACTGGGGTGGAAGGGAGCAAAAAATAAATAACAATATGAGGATGATGTAGTTGGGTGGGCTATTTACAGATGGGCTGTGTACAGGTGAAATGATCGGTAAGCTGCTCTGACAGCTGATGCTTAATGTTAGGGAGGGAGATATAAGACTCCACCTTTGAGAAATTACAGCAATATAACCCATAGAGTTCAGTCTTTAGGTCAGGGGTGTCAAACTCATTCCACGGAGGGCCGAGTGTCTAAGGGTTTTTGTTTTTTCCTTTCAATTAAGACCTAGACAACCAGGTGAGGGGAGTTCCTTACTAATTGGTGATCTTAATTCATCAATCAAGTACAAGGGTGGAGCGAAAACCCGCAGACACTCAGCCCTCCGTGGAATGACTTAGACACGTTTATCAAGTATGGAAAAGGGCAATAAGACATTATTCTAGTTTTAGTCTGTTCTTTGTCATGACATGTTGTAACAGATAAGCTTCAGTGTAAGTGACAGAAAGGTATGTGTGATTGAGGTGCCATTTGGCTTTGAGTAATCTCTGACATCAAATCTTTGTTTTACAAAGGCTTCTAATATGGTCATATAGCAGCTGTCCAGGCACAGAACTTATTTCTCTTGTCCACACAGTGTCCAGAAATCCTCATTTAAAATGTCCTGGTGGCGCATAAAGATGTCAACTCTATTTATGATGTCACCGGAGTTGAAGTGACAGACGGTTAACTTCAGCGAGGGAAGACATGTATATCAACCAGCTTGAATGTGATGGAAAGACGATGCTGACCTTGGGAACAAACAGGTGCTTTTACAAAGAGTACCTAAAGAACTAGGATGTGTAACATATCTTCCATGTCAATTATCAAATTAAATGTATAAATTCACTGTGATTACCATTAAGCCTTAAAGCTCTACATGTCCCCATCCTCATCTGTTAAAATGACCTTTTGTCTGTGCTCTACACATTTTGTCTTGGCGTATCTACCCTAAACCTTTACCTTAACCATAATCATAATCATAATCCTTACCTAACCCTAATCTTAACCATTTTAAATTTCAACTTCAATGGGGGGTAGGGACATCCCAAGGATTCCGGATAGCACTGACCCTCAGACAAGGAATGTTGGCCCCTGTTGGCTGACCTATAGCATCTGAACATCCCTGCACTACTTTCCACCCTCTCTCTTCTCCACTCTCACCTCCTCTTCCCCCTCTTACCTCCAGCACAAGCTCAGTCATCTGAAGCTGCTTCTGCCTGCCTTTGTGAGCCGGCTGCGGTTCATGGTAGAGAAGGCATAGCATGTCAAACCTCTTCAGAGCCTTCTTGTAGTTGCGTTCGTTGATGTGCAGAACGCGGTCCTTTCCGTCAAAGCTGGGGAACTCCAGTCCCTGTTCTGCAGAGCACAGGGAYGCCAGGTACAGACAGGGCAATAGGGACAGCCAGAGGAGCTGCATGCTTCTTAGAGGGAAATGCCCACTAATGGACAATGAGTAGGAACTGGAAGAAGCAGGGGAAACTATACAGAATTAGAACCCTTGAGCCTTCAATGGGTAGTAGCCAGTACTAGCAATCAATTTGCACCAGTTAAAGAAACAGAAAAAGAAGGTTTTGAAAATAACAAGCAAGAGAAGAATTGTTGTTTGTCCCAAAGTCTCCAGCTCCGGTTGTATTCTTTCTTTCACTCTCTCTATCTCGTTCTCTCTCTTTCCTTCACTCTCTCTCTCTCTCTCTCTCTCTCTCTTCCTCACTCTCTCTAGTTCTCTTTCTGCCTCTCTCTCTCTCTCTCTCTCTTTCCCTTCCTCGTTCTCTCTCTTTCCTTCACTCTCTCTAGTTCTCTTTCTGCCTCTCTCTCTCTTTCCCTTCCTCGTTCTCTCTCTTTCCTTCTCTCTCTCTCTTTCTCTTTCTTGCCTGCCTCACACTGTGGTTGAAAAAATAAGTCCCCAAAAGTGAATCCGGGGAGTTTTGGCAGAGTGGAAAGCTCACAATAAAATAGCAAGTGACCACCTCTCTATCGCACTTTCGGGGCCTTTTTATGAGGCCAGTTGTTTCTGGGCTTAAAATAACTGTTGGTCTGCAGAAAAGAGGACAGATAGATAGATAGGAGAACCCCAGGGGGTTTCCACTGTCTCTCTATCAGTGCCTGACATGATGAAACATCTCTCTAGCTGTCGGGGGAATAGCCAAGGAGTTGGGATGTGGGGCGGAGGAGAGAAGTGGATCTGGAGTGAGAGGGTTCACCATTCTTTTTGGAATGAGTAATGTGAAGTAATGTAATGTAATGTTTTCAGTAATGTGAAGTGCTGTTACAGCATGCATGTTATCCTTATACAGTAGAGTGTTTAAAGAATAATAGGTCTAAATCCTGATCTACAACGTGAAGGAAATGTAATCATTGCCCTCACGCAAGCCACTGTTTGTGCTAAGGAAGCCACAGTGTGTTTAGCTAACATTCCAATCCTTGTACACTGTGTCATATGCCAAATGGCAAGGAGTGGAATGATATCTTAACAGACTGGTACCCAGACTAACAGTGTGTTACCATGGTGCAGATGAGCGTACTGAATACAGATTTGTTCATTGTGTAATGTAGCTCCAAGGCCGGGTAGAGAGGGCCAAAATACCACTTACAATGCCATTGAAGACATGAGAGAAAAGTTTACAAATGTCTTATGTCTGTGTCCTATATTTGTCAGGGGGACTAACAGCATTGAACGAGGGTGTGTACATAACTGTGATTGAATGCGTTTTGTGTTTGATCAAATTCAAATCTAATGAGCAGCAGATTGAGGCCTCTTTACATTGAAACAAAAAGAAGCAATGTACAGAACCAACCTGGACTCAGAGCTACATGTAACATAGTAAAAGGAAATCTGTCTCCCGCCATGTAGTATGATATGTTARGTTTCCTATGGTTTGTATTGATTTGTGGATGTCCATCATCCATTTCGTATGATATGTTCCGAATTGCAATTTGTACAATATGTTACGAATCCCAATTTGTAAGCTAGGTGGCTAGGAGTTACGGTTAGGAATTAAGGATAGGGTTAGGAGTTAGGTTAAAGGGTTAAAGTTAGGGTTAGCTAACATGATAAGTAGTTGCAAAGTAGCTAAAATGCTAAAGTTATCTGTGATGAGATTAGGCGAACTATTATAATTTTAGCAACCAGGAAATGGAGGAGCAATTTCTGCATAGTGCTTCTTCAAAGATGCACTATGCAGAAATRGCTCTGCCATTTCCTGGTTGCTAAAATTATAATTGTTCGCCTAATTTCAGTTTATGTAACAAAACAAGCAGTCATTGTGTAGAGAATCATTGCACCATCGAAATCATTGTGGAATATATTTACAAAACCAAAAATATTGTATTTTCCGCTGTTTGAAACTGGTGTATAAAACCGTGAGTAAAAGATGCAAAAACAAAACTTAAGAAACTTTAGAAATAAGACATAGAACAGATCTACCGCGTACTATACTTGCATAACTCACGTTTCTAGGTGAATTTTGTCAGGTCACCTAAAAAATTACATATTGTAGCTTTCAGTAACCTGTTTTATGTAACTATACCAAACATAGCATATCATACTAATTTGGGTGTCTCGGATTTACGTTTTCTATGTTAAATCTAGTCTATGAGACCAGGGTGACAGAACACACACAAAATGCGCAAATGGTCCCAATATTACGGGAAGATACGTCAATACCTGTAATCACGGTAAGTGTTTCCAGACCTAACTAGAGGCTGACCAAGCATCAGTCATTGCTAACTGTCTGAGCGAAGAAAATGAAGCTGCCGTGGCTCTTGATCCCTCTTCTAACTTTACAGTTTTGTGGAGTTAATTTCAGCGTGGCCGGATCAGGTAACAATAAAGATATGGAATATGTAACGTTACATTTTTGTAGGGCTGTGCTGGACTGAAATTGCATGACCGAATTAATCTCAGGAGTTCCCATTCATCCCAGCTAGCTAGCCCAGTTAACGTTAGCTAACAAACTAAGTTAGCTAACGTAGCAAGTAGAAACAACTGGTTGCATGCGAAATAATCTTTACAAAAATCTTCATTTTTAGCAGAAATCTTAATACAATATTGGACACAGAGTTTTCCCAAGGCACCCCTTTTTTTAAAGAATAGGAATTTGATTAACTGTGTGTGTGGCTCAAATTGTTACTTTAGTTAATGTAATGCAACAGGTCTGTCACCTTTCCCCCCCCACTTTTATTTAACCAGGTAGGCTAGTTGAGAACAAGTTCTCATTTGCAACTGCGACCTGGCCAAGATAAAGCATAGCAGTTCGACACACAACAACACAGAGTTACACATGGAATAAACAAACATACCGTTAATAATACAGTAGAAAAATGAAAACAAAAACAAAAAGTCTATATACAGTGAGTGCAAATGAGGTAAGATAAGGGAGTTAAGGCAATAAATAGGCCATGGTGGCGAAGTAATTACAATATAGCAATTAAACACTGGAATGGTAGATGTGCAGAAGATGAATGTGCAAGTAGAGATACTGGGGTGCAAAGGAGCAAGATAAATAAATACAGTATGGGGATGAGGTAGTTGGATGGGCTATGGGCTGTTGGCTACAGATTGGCTATGTACAGGTGCAGTGATCTGTGAGCTGCTCTGACCGCTGGTGCTTAAAGCTAGTGAGGGAGATATGAGTCTTCAGCTTCAGTGATTTTTGCATTTCGTTCCAGTCATTGGTAGCAGAGGACTGGAAGGAAAGGTGGCCAAAGGATGAATTGGCTTTGGGGGTGACCAGTGAGATATACCTGCTGGGGTGGGTGCTGCTATGGTGACCAGTGAGCTAAAATAAGGTGGGGCTTTACCTAGCAGAGACTTGTAGATGACCTGGAGCCAGTGGGTTTGGCGACGAGAGCGTACAGGTCGCAGTGGTGGGTAGTATATGGGGCTTTGGTGACAAAACGGATGGCACTGTGATAAACTGCATCCAAATTGTATGAGTAGAGTGTTTGAGGCTATTTTATAAATGACATCGCCGAAGTCGAGGATTGGTAGAATGGTCAGTTTTACGAGGGTATGTTTGGCAGCATGAGTGAAGGATGCATTGTTGCGAAATAGGAAGCCGATTCTAGATTTAATTTAGGTTTGGAGTTGCTTAATGTGAGTGTGGAAGGAGAGTTTACAGTCTAACCAGACACCTAGGTATTTGTAGTTATCCACATATTCTAAGTCAGAGCCGTCCAGAGTAGTCCTGCTGGACGGGCGGGCAGGTGCTGGCAGTGATCGGATGAAGAGCATGCATTTAAGAGCAGTTGGAGGCCACGGAAGGAGAGTTGTATGGCATTGAAGCTCGTCTAGAGGTTAGTTAACACAGTGTCCAACGAAGGGCCAGAAGTATACAGAATGGTGTCGTCTGCGTAGAGGTGGATCAGAGAATCACCAGCAGCAAGAGCGACATCATTGATGTATACAGAGAAGAGTGTTGGCCCTAGAATTGAACCCTGTGGCACCCCCATAGAGACTGCCAGAGGTACGGACAACAGGCCCTCCGATTTGACACACTGAACTCTATCAGAGAAGTAGTTGGTAAACCAGGCGAGGCATTCATTTGAGAAACCAAGGCTGTGGTGATTGACAGAGTCGAACGCCTTGGCCAGGTCGATGAAAACGTCTGCACAGTAATGTCTTATCGATGGCGGTTATGATATAATTTAGGACCTTGAGTGTGGCTGAGGTGCACCCATGACCAGCTCTGAAACTAGATTGCATAGCGGAGAAGGTACGGTGAGATTCGAAATGGTCGGTAATCTGTTTGTTAACTTGGCTTTCAAAGACTTTAGAAAGGCAGGGTAGTATAGATATTGGTCTGTAGCAGTTTGGGTCTAGAGTGTCTTCCCCCTTTGAAGAGGGGGATGACCGCTGCAGCTTTCCAATCTTTGGGAATCTCCATAGCCAGCCGTAGAAAAATACTTATTGAAATTCTCAATTATAGTGGATTTATCGGTGGTGACAGTGTTTCCTAGCCTCAGTGCAGTGGGCAGCTGGGAGGAGGTGCTCTTATTCTCCATGGACTTTACAGTGTCCCAGAACTATTTTGAGTTCGTACTACAGGATGCAAATTTCTGCTTGAAAAAGCTAGCCTTAGCTTTCCTAACTGCCTGTGTATATTGGTTCCTAACTTTCCTGAAATGTTGCATATCACGGGGGCTATTCGATGCTAATGCAGAACGTCACAGGATGTTTTTGTGCTGGTCAAGGGCAGTCAGCTCTGGAGAGAACCAAGGACTATATCTGTTCCTGGTTCTACATTTTTTGAATGGGGCATGCTTATTTAAGATGGTCAGGAAGGCACTTTTTAAAGAATGACCAGGCATCCTCTACTGACGGGATGTGGTCAATAATCCTTCCAAGTCGATTAGAAAGGCCTGCTCGCTGAAGTGTTTTAGGGAGCGTTTGACAGTGATGAGGGGTGGTCATTTGACCGCAGACCCATTACGGATGCAGGCAATGAGGCAGTGATCACTGAGATCTTGGTTGAAAACAGCAGAGGTATATTTGGAGGGCAAGTTGGTTAGGATGATATCTATGAGGGTGCCCGTGTTTACAGATTTGGGGTTGTACCTGGTGGGTTCATTGATAATTTGTGTGAGATTGAGGGCATCAAGCTTGGATTATAGGATGGCTGAGGTGTTAAGCATGTCCCAGTTTAGGTCACCTAGCAGCACGAGCTCTGAAGATAGATGGGGGGGCAATCAATTCACATATGGTGTCCAGGGCACAGCTGGGGGCAGAGGGTGGCCTATAGCAACGGTGAGAGACTTGTTTCTGGAAAGGTGGATTTTTAAAAGTAGAAGCTCGAATTGTTTGGGTACAAACCTGGATAGTAAGACAGAACTCTGCAGGCTATCTCTGAAGTAGATTGCAACTCCGCCCCCTTTGGCAGTTCTATCTTGTCGGAAAATGTTATAGTTAGGGATGGAAATTTTAGGGGTTTTGGTAGTCTTCCTGAGCCAGGATTCAGACACGGGTAGGYCATCCGGGTTGGCAGAGTGTGCTAAAGCAGTGAATAAAACAACCTAGGGAGGAGGCTTCTAATGTTAACATGCATGAAACCAAGGCTTTACGTTACAGAAGTCAAATGAGAGCGCCTGGGGAACAGAAGTGGAGCTAGGGATTACCTAGGCAGGGCCTGGGTTAAGCTCCGGATCACCAGAGGAACAGAGGAGTAGGATAAGGGTATGGCTAAAGGAACTGGTCGCCTAGTACGTTCAGAACAGAGCGTAAAAGGAACAGATTTCTGGGCGCGGTAGATATAGATTCAAGGCATAATGTACAGACAAAGGTATGGTAGGATGTGAATACAGTGGGGGTAAACCTGTGCATAGAGTGACGATGAAAGAGATATTGTCTCTAGGAATATCATTTAAACCAGGTGAGGTCACCGAATTTTATTTTTTATTTTTTTATTTCACCTTTATTTAACCAGGTAGGCTAGTTGAGAACAAGTTCTCATTTGCAACTGGCGACCTGGCCAAGATAAAGCATAGCAGTGTGAACAGACAACACAGAGTTACACATGGAGTAAACAATAAACAAGTCAATAACATGGTAGAAAAAAAAAAGAGAATCTATATACAATGTGTGCAAAAGGCATGAGGTAGGCATAAATCGAATAATTACAATTTAGCAGATTAACACTGGAGTGATAAATCATCAGATGATCATGTGCAAGAAGAGATACTGGTGTGCAAAAGAGCAGAAAAGTAAATAATAAAAGCAGTATGGGGGTGAGGTAGGTAAATTGGGTGGGTAGTTTACAGATGGACTATGTACAGCTGCAGCGATCGGTTAGCTGCTCGGATAGCAGATTTTTAAAGTTGTTGAGGGAGATAAAAGTCTCCAACTTCAGAGATTTTTGCAATTCGTTCCAGTCGCGGCAGCAGAGACTGGAAGGAAAGGCGTCCAAATGAGGTTTTGGCTTTAGGGATGATCAGTGAGATACACCTGCTGGAGCGCGTGTTGCGGGTGGGTGTAGCCATCGTGCCCAGTGAACTGAGATAAGGCGGCACTTTACCTAGCATAGCCTTGTAGATGACCTGGAGCCAGTGGGTCTGACGACGAACATGTAGCGAGGGCCAGCCGACTAGGGCATACAGGTCGCAGTGGTGGGTCGTATAAGGTGCTTTAGTAACAAAACGAATGGAACTTGTGATAAACTGCATCCAGTTTGCTGAGTAGAGTATTGGAAGCTATTTTGTAGATGACATCGCCGAAGTCGAGGATCGGTAGGATAGTCAGTTTTACTAGGGTAAGTTTGGCGGCGTGAGTGAAGGAGGCTTTGTTGCGGAATAGAAAGCCGATTCTTGCTTTATTTTGGATTGGAGATGTTTGATATGAGTCTGGAAGGAGAGTTTGCAGTCTAGCCAGACACCTAGGTACTTATAGATGTCCACATATTCTAGGTCGGAACCGTCCAGGGTGGTGATGCTAGTCGGCGTGCGGGTGCAGGCAGCGAACGGTTGAAAAGCATGCATTTGGTTTTACTAGCGTTTAAGAGCAGTTGGAGGCCACGGAAGGAGTGTTGTATGGCATTGAAGCTCGTTTGGAGGTTAGATAGCACAGTGTCCAAGGAAGGGCCGGAAGTATATAGAAAGGTGTCATCTGCGTAGAGGTGGATCAGGGAATCGCCCGCAGCAAGAGCAACATCATTGATGTATACAGAGAAAAGAGTCGGCCCGAGAATTGAACCCTGTGGTACCCCCATAGAGACTGCCAGAGGACCGGACAACATGCCCTCCGATTTGACACACTGAACTCTGTCTGCAAAGTAGTTGGTGAACCAGGCAAGGCAGTCATTAGAAAAACGAGGGCTACTGAGTCTGCCGATAAGATATGGTGATTGACAGAGTCGAAAGCCTTGGCCAGGTCGATGAAGACGGCTGCACAGTAATGTCTTTATCGATGGCGGTTATGATATCGTTTAGTACCTTGAGCGTGGCTGAGGTGCACCCATGACCGGCTCGGAAACCGGATTGCACAGTGGAGAAGGTACGGTGGATTCGAGATGGTCAGTGATCTGTTTTGTTGACTTGGCTTTCGAAGACCTTAGATAGGCAGGGCAGGATGGATATAGGTCTGTAACAGTTTGGGTCCAGGGTGTCTCCCCCTTTGAAGAGGGGGATGACCGCGGCAGCTTTCCAATCCTTGGGGATCTCAGATGATACGAAGGAGAGGTTGAACATGCTGGTGATAGGGGGTGCGACAATGGCGGCGGACAGTTTCAGAAATAGGGGTCCAGATTGTCAAGCCAGCTGATTTGTATGGGTCCAGGTTTTCCAGCTCTTTCAGAACATCTGCTATCTGGATTTGGGTAAAGGAGAAGCTGGGGAGGCTTGGGCGAGTAGCAGCGGGGGGGCGGGGCTGTTGGCCAAGGTTGGAGTCGCCAGGAGGAAGGCATGGCCAGCCATTGAGAAATGCTTGTTGAAGTCTCGTTATCACGATTTATCGGTGGTGACCGTGTTACCTAGCCTCAGTGCAGTGGGCAGCTGGGAGGAGGTGCTCTTGTTCTCCATGGACTTTACAGTATCCCAGAACTTTTTGGAGTTAGAGCTACAGGATGCAAATTTCTGCTTGAAAAAGCTGGCCTTTGCTTTCCTGACTGACTGCGTGTTTGGTTCCTGACTTCCCTGAACAGTTGCATATCGCGGGGGTCTTCGATGCTATTGCAGTTCGCCACAGGATGTTTTGTGCTGGTCGAGGCAGTCAGGTCTGGAGTGAACCAAGGGCTATATCTGTTCTTGTTCTGCATTTTTTGAACGAGCATGCTTGTCTAATATGTGAGGAAGTAACATTTAAAGAATGACCAGGCATCCTCAACTGACGGATTAGTCAATATCCTTCCAGGGTACCCGGCCAGGTCGATTAGAAAGGCCTGCTCGCAGAAGTGTTTTAGGGAGCGTTTGACAGTGATGAGGGTGGTCTTTGACCGCGGACCCGTGGCGGAACAGGCAATGAGGCAGTGATCTGCTGGATCTTGATTGAAGACAGCAGAGGTGATTTGGAGGGCAAGTTGGTCAGGATAATGTCTATTAGGGTGCCCATGTTTACGGATTTAGGGTTGTACCTGGTGGGTTCTTGATGATTTGTGTGAGATTGAGGCATCAAGCTTGGATTGTAGGACTGCCGGGTGTTAAGCATTATCCCAGTTTAGTTCACCTACAGAACAAACTCTGAAGCTAGATGGGGAGCGATCAATTCACAGATGGTGTCCAGGCCACAGCTGGGAGCTGAGGGGGGTCGTAGCAGGCGGCAACAGTGAGAGACTTATTTTGTGGAGATTAATTTTTAAAATTAGAAGTTCGAACTGTTGGGCATAGACCTGGAAGTATGACAGAACTTTGCAGCTATCTCTGCAGTAGATTGCAACTCCTCCCCCTTTGCAGTTCTATCTTGACGGAAAGTGTTATAGTTGGGTATGGAAATCTCAGAATTTTTGGTGGCCTTCCTAAGCCAGGATTCGGACACGGCAAGGACATCAGGGTTGGCAGAGTGTGCTAAAGCGTGAGTAAGGCAAACTTAGGGAGGAGGCTCTGATGTTGACATGCATGAGGCCAAGGCTTTTTCGATCACAGAAGTCAACAAATGAGGTGACTGGACATGCAGGGCCTGGGTTTACCTCTACATCACCGCGAGGAACAGAGGAGTAGTAGGATGAGGGTGCGGCTAAAGGCTATCAAAACTGGTCGCCTAGAGCGTTGGGGACAAAGAATAAAAGGAGCAGATTTATGGGCGTGGTAGAATAGATTCTGGCATAATGTGCAGACAGGGTATGGTGGGGCGTGGGTACAGCGGAGGCAAGCCCAGGCACTGGGTGATGATGAGGTTGTATCTCTGGACATGCTGGTCTCAATGGGTGAGGTCACCGCATGTGTGGGGGGTGGGACCAAGGAGTATCAGAGGTACGGAGAGTGGAACTACAGGGTCCATTGAATGTGTTGGAGTGGAATTAAAGTGTTCACTAAGGCGTATTGAGCAGGGCTAGCGGCTCTACAGTGAAATAAGGCAAATAAACACTAACCAAAACAGCAATGGACAAAGGCATATTGACGTTAGGGAGAGGCATGCGTAGCCAAGTAATCATGGGAGTCCAGTGAGTGGCTTCAGGCAGCTAGAGGGCCGGGGCTAGCAGCTAGCAGAAGGGCCTTAGAAGGACGTCGCGACGGAAGAAAGTCTGTTGTGGCCCCCTCATGCTGAATATGTCGGCAGACGGATCAGCAGGGCACCGTGTGGTAAACCAAGCCAATTGGCAAAATAGGTATAGCGGCCAAAGAATTTGTCCGATGGGCCTCTTAAGTTAGCAGTCCGGTGTGTTCTAGACGGCTAACGTTAGCGGGCCGCGGCTAGCAGTGCCGCGGAGCCAGCTTGAGTACCCCCTCGCAGATTTCGTCGGTAGTCCAGTCGTGAAGGATCAGCAGGGTTCCGTGCCCCGTACCGGCAGTAGAAGGGGGTCCGGGCCAGTTGGCAAAAAGGGTATTATAGCCCAGGAGTGGCTGTTGGGCTTCTTCTGCTAGCCGGGATATGGGCCTAGCATGGGCTAGCTCCAGGCTAATTGGTGCTAGCTTCGTTACTTGTCGTAACGTTACTTGTAGTAATGTTAGTTCGGATTATCTGATGTTTACCCTAACCTTTCCCAGCCTCGTCTCATAGACTAGATGTAACATAGTAAATGTAAATCCAACATACTAAATTAGTAAAATATAGTATTTTACGTTTGGTGTGGTTACATAAGACAGAAGGTTACTCAAGGTAAAAACAAAAGGAGGGTGGTTGGTCGGTTGGGCATATGACGCAAACATCGAGGAACCCAAAGGTTGCGTGTTTGAATCTCATCACGGACAATTTTAGCTAATTAGCAACTTTGCAACTACTAGCTAACCCTAAATCTTAACCTTAACCCGAACCGCTAGCTAAAGTTAACCACCTAGCAAATGTTAGCCACAACAAATTGGAATACGTAACATATCATATGAATTGCAATTTGTAACATATCATATGAAATTGAGTTTTTAGATTTAGGTACAGAATAATACGAAATGCTCTGAGACCAGGTTGCCTTTCCTGACCTCAGTCTCGTCTAAATACTAGTGTGCAGCTTATCCCATATTTACAACCCAAGGCAGTGTAAGTAGCCTTTGCCACAGGCTTTCAGTGTGTAAGCAATCATGCATACTGATCTGTATTTCAGTAGTCCAGGAAGTGCATGCTCTTTGCCTAACAAGCTCTATTTTATTAGGTAATGGTGGCAGGTGGCAGATATACCTTGAAAAGATACAACTGCAGTTGCCATCTCAGGTAATGCATGCAGGAGAACAGATGTTGCTCCCCATGAAAACAATATTGCTATACAAAAGGGTTTCAGCTTTTTAACAAAAAGCCATTGCTTACCTTGTTAGAGCAGATCCTTCATTCTCTCTCCATTGTCCTCAATCCATCCAGTGTCTTGAATGATGACCTACGACCCTTCAGAGAGGGAGTGTCTGAGGAGCTCATGGCGAACATGCTTTGTCGTGGTGTGGGCACGCATTACCAAATCATTAATGGTAAACTGTATCGGGAACAGAACTGTATGTTCCCAGCCAGGTGAGGAAACAAAACATTACAATTAGTCTGTGTACACATCTGAGTTTGTGTGTGCAAGTGTTTCTCATCAAGCTTAGAAATCAGACCCTGGTTTTGTATGATAAATGTGGTCCATTAATTAGTTGTCGATCATTTAGTAACATGTATTATCTTTAGGCCTATATCAGTAGCGAGCTAGTTAATATGATACAGTCCTCATGTCTCTCTGATTGGTTTAGGTGTAGTGTCATGTCTCACCCACCTGTCTCTGATTGGTTTAGGTGTAGTGTCATGTCTCACCCGCCTGTCTCTCTGATTGGTGTAGTGTCATGTCTCACCCGCCTGTCTCTCTGGTTGGTTTAGGTGTAGTGTCATGTCTCACCCACCTGTCTCTCTGATTGGTGTAGTGTCATGTCTCACCCACCTGTCTCTCTGGTTGGTTTAGGTGTAGTGGGGTGGAGCACTTCATCCTGCAGGTGATTGACAAGTTGCCAGACGTGGAGATGGTGGTGAATGTGCGGGACTACCCTCAGGTGCCAGGCTGGGTGCAGCCTATCCTGCCTGTCCTGTCTTTCAGTAAGGTCAGCTTTGCGACCATGCATGTCCTCATCACACACACACACACACAACAGTGTTGCCTGTTTATGTTATTTAGAAATATGTTTTTACTTTTGTAAATTAGATATATTTGTTGGAAGTAGTAAAATAGTTGTCCAATGTGATGGCATTTGTTAGTGTAAAGTGTGTTGTGTGCATTTAGACTGCTAACTACCAGGACATCATGTATCCTGCCTGGACGTTTTGGGAGGGGGGCCCGGCGGTATGGCCCATATATCCCACTAGACTAGGATGATGGGACCTCATGAGGGACGACCTTAAAAAGTAGGTTTGACCAACTTATGGTACAAGGAAACATTTGTACTTTATTTATACTACCAGATCATTTTCGCTGTTATTCACAATCACTCTGTCTTCGATCGGCAGAACAGTGGCACAGGAAGAAGTCTTCAGAGGCTCCAGGACTAGTCCTGAGAGGGACCCCCTGGTCATTCTGTCCAGAGAGGCTCCAGACCTGGTGGATGCTGAGTACACCACGAACCAGGCCTGGAAGTCTGAGAAGGTCCGTCTGGAACTACCAATGCAAATGTCTGTGTGACAGTGGCTWTTTTATTTAACGAGGCAAGTCAGTTAAGAACAAATTCTTATTTACAATGACGGCCTAGAAACAACTGCCTTGTTCAGGAGCAGGACAACAGTTTTTTTTCCTTGTCAGCTCAGGGATTCGATCTAGCAACCTTTCGGTTACTGGCCCAACGCTCTAACCACTAGGCTACCTGCCGCTTGAATGCACTGAGAGCAGTGCTATGTTTTTCAACCACAATATCAACAACTGTTCAATATCCTCTTCTTTTTTTCTTAGGACACACTAGGTAGACCACCAGCTCAGGAGATTCCCCTGGTGGAGCACTGTCAATACAAGTAACAACAAGATATTATGGTGGAATTGTATTGCGCTTAGTTTTGTCTATACAATGTTTTACATCAAGTGCATAGATGTGGCTTCACTCTCTGACACTCACTGGCATTTACCAGGTCAGCCTGGATAAAATTAGACTAATTAAAAAAAATGTTTTTAGCTTCAGAGATTTTTAGATTGACTGAGAACATGGCCCTGGTTTTCATGACTTGAGAGGGAAACTTCCGTTACCTGTTTCAAAGGTCAGTTAATCAACCCTGGTTATTTATCTTAAACCTTCAGCTATGGTATGAAACACTACAGGTGTGCATCGTCAACTTCAGTTACATTTGCACGTCAGGCCAGGGCTCCAAATCATTAACTCACCGTTGTGGCTCCACCTGTTAGAGACTACCAGTTACCAAGGACAGGGTTCACTTTTTCCTTACCCTGTACACGTTGTGATTTCCACCACAATTCCTACCTCATCATCTGACCTCTAACCCCTCAGGTACCTGTTCAACTTCCGGGGCGTGGCGGCCAGCTTCCGCCTCAAGCACCTGTTCCTGTGTGGCTCTCTGGTCTTCCATGTAGGGGAGGAGTGGCTGGAGTTCTTCTATCCCCAGCTGCTGCCCTGGGTACACTACATCCCTGTCAAACAGGACCTCTCTGACCTCAGGTGACCTGTCTGGCTTGGCTGTGTATCATAACTGTTCAACTGTCAACCTGCTCCATGGGTAGTGTAGTGGAATATGTGGTTTGTCTAATATCTGAATGTTCTCTGTTATATCTATAGCGATGTCCCCCTTTTCTGTCTTTCCAGGGAACTGCTACAGTTTGTGAAAGAAAACGATGACCTTGCTCAAGAGATTGCCATTAGGTAACAAGCTGGGTTGTGAACTAGAAAGAAAGGCTATAGTTAATGTAACCAGTCTGTCTGCTTTCTCACAGCTTGTACAGTAGCATGCTAAATAATCAGACTATTGATATTGTTGACTTATGTTAGTTGACCAACCTCTGCCTCCAGGGGTCAACGGTTCATCCTGGACCACCTGAGGATGGAGGATGTGTTCTGTTACTGGGAGAGACTCCTCACTGAGTTTGGTGGGCTGCTCAAGTACAAACTCCAGAGGAGGACTAACTACAATCAGATCATCCACAAGCATAGGAGGACAGAACTGTGACCGAGCCGGGGGGGGGGGGGTCACTCTGTATGGACTATATGGAGATCCAGTCAATAGATAGCGGCAGATTGATAATGCTGGTCTTAGAATGAGGAATTGCTGGTCTTCACATTTAGGCTGTGGTCTCCCCATAGATTCTCCATATGGTTAGATGTAATGGAGTACCTTTTTTAAAGTATTGTGTTATAGAAGATTTAGGAGTTGAAAAACACTATAAGAAGAAAGTGGCTATTTGGGATAGAAATTATCATTGGGATTAGCACACAGAAAGAGTAGGATACTGTATATGTTGGTTCTGTGTTCAAATACTGTTTAGGGTATTATAATTACTTTCAAATATATTTGGAAGTAATTACTTGGATAATTTTTATTTGAAAAGACAAGTAGTTGAATATTGGAATGTATGTGGAAATACATTCACATGCATTTAGCCCAGGCATTAGAGTTTTTGTTGTTGTTGAAATTAGTATTTGAAAGGGGGATACCTAGTCAGCTGTACAACTGAAATCTGTCTTCCGCATTTAACCAAACCCCTCTGAAAATACAGTACTTTAAAATAGTAGGCTATTTATAGGAAATTATTTGAAAATAATTTCAAATAATTCCAATAGAAGTAGTTGATTCGGGCCACATTATTTGAAAATAGTTATTTTCTCTGTATTTAAATAACAACTGATCAAATACACATGTATTTTAACCCAGGCCTGTGTTAAAATCAGCGACTTTATGCCTTGAAAGGGATTTAGGAAGAGCTTGATAGCGTTTGCCATCAACTGATTTCTGCTATCTCACCCCCACGCTGAAATTGTGTGAAAAATCAATGAAATTTGTTGTTTCTGGGAAATTACACCTAAAAGGCCATTTTCAATCTGCTTTCCCTTACTGCCCTCTAGTGTGTGACCGAAGCCCTGTATGCTGCTCAGGAGTTGATACTTACGTCTTCCATTTTATTGCCAGTGGTCCATTCAACTACAAACGCAACCAAAACACTCCTCACCTCAGTGTTACCTCTGTCTAAGAAGAACAATGCAATACCATTGCCATATACTGTAGAGATACGATGAAGCTTGAAACACTACATATTAAGCAGTAAATAACTACACTCAACACCAAGTGCCAATAGAACATTATTCATTAATGTAGGATGCCATGTTGTCAAACACACRGTCATTACACTACTTTACTTGGAAAATATGAGTATAAGCCACAATGGTACCGAAATGTTGAATATGTTCTAGTATTCGCATTGTAGAATGTATGTGTTAGTTCTCTGATTCTACAGCTGTGGCACACACGTATGTAAGGTACTTTGCGCTGTGTATTGTCTTGACCAAAGAGTAAGAGGTACAATGCCAAAAAACTATGCTCAGCTTGTGGTCAAAACATATGACGTGATCTTCATGGTTAGAGTATTGTATGCACAGAGATTGTACTATCATGAGCGGGTGATTCACCTGCAAAATCAGTGGAATAGTTTTGGTTTGTCTGTTGGCCTTTTAATTAATAGTAATTGATGCTATTTTTGGCATGAAACACAATGACAATGTTGTGATATGATGCATTAACATTTTATATCGAATGTATCATTTTTGCCTCTAATAAACCATTCAAATCTCAAGTAAATTCAGAATGGTCTCCCAATAATGTATGTTTGGTCCATCTGAAGGGGGTGCTCTTCAACTAGATATCTTCAATTTACCAGCTAGCAGTTCAGCGGTGTGCCGGTGGAAAGCAGAAGCAGGTAGGAAAAACAAAATACAAGGACATTTCAGATTAAATAGGTAAACAATTTAACCGTTCAAACGTAGTCTGTGATATAACTATGCTTAACTACGTTAGACAAATAATAGACTGCTTCATAAAGCTCGGAACTGTTGAACAAGTTAGCTTACACAGCTAGCATGATGAAGCCCCCTTATCTCGCTGCTTCTACGCATGGAACAATATGCTTTGAGAACGTGAAGTTATGGTAAAGACATGTACGGTCTTTGGTAACCGTGTCACCTCACCTGCTCCATTTGAATGCAAACGTAACATTGTATCGATTGTCGTTCAGTCTGCTTCATACGATAGCTACATAACGTAAGTGGTCACCTTTACTTCGGCTTGGGTGTTGTTGACCCATATGTCATAACTTCCAACCAGTGTAGACATTATTTGTTAAAGTTCCATAACAATAAATACCAACCCTGGAAATGTACAGTAGGTATTCTATTTTAGAATATTGCACACTCTACTTCATACAGTACATAATATGCATATATCAACAATGACTATGCAATGTCAGATGCGGTATTAAAACAGCTGTTGCACTGTGTATGTATTTTGTCCATTTGCTCTCTCTTCATCTGCCCAAAYGGCATTTATTTAGCAGAAGAATTAGCTGTAACATCCTAGCTCCTGGCCATGTGTTCTCAGATCCAGCTCCCATTGCTGGTGAAGCGTTCATGATGTATCCTCCTGAACGGCCCTGGGCGTCCCCAGCACCATGTCAGCAGGCAGCCTCAGCCCCCCAGGGCACCCTCTGCACCGGACCACTGCGGGGTCTCCAGCTAGCCATGCCCTCCCTGGGGCGCCTCCTCCCCAGGGTCCATGCAGCTGACAGTGTGATGCCTGTCCCGGTACGGATCCCCTCCCCTCTGCCCAGCCTCGTGGGCAAGCCAGAGTTCCCAGACACTGGATGGGACCGCATCAAGGATCTCTTCGACAGGGAGTAATTTATGACCGTGACGCCTCTCTCCTATTGTTTGTGGCTTAGTCAAGTAAACCCATCACGATCAGGGAGCGCTCCCCATTGCTTACCTGTGCAGCGGATGAGTTTTCWAGCCTGCACTTAGTTTAGAAGGTTCCAGTTAGTTTAGAAGGTTCCAGACAGTTTAGAAGGTTCCAGACTTCTAGTGTAGCATAATCATCCTTGCCTTACTGGTCTTCAAAAATTGTCTGTTTGATTATTAAAAGTTTGTTTATACACCCCTTCCCTGTGTTCCCAGTGAAATGCACAAGTATCCAGAGGAGCTCTCCAGCGTGGTCCAGAGGAGCTCTCCAGCGTGGAGCTCTCCAGCGTGGTCCAGAGGAGCTCTCCAGCGTGGTCCAGAGGAGCTCTCCAGCGTGGTGCATGGGAGGCTCTCGCAGCGTGGTCCAGAGGAGTCTCCAGCTGTGGTGCAGAGGAGCTCTCCAGCGTGGTCCAGAGAGGCTCTCCAGCGTGGTGCAGAGGAGCTCTCCAGCGTGGTCCAGAGGAGTTCTCTCTCACAGCGTGGTGCAGAGGAGCTCTCCAGCGTGGTCGCAGAGGAGCTCTCCAGCGTGGTCCAGAGGAGCTCTCCAGCGTGCGGTCGCAGAGGAAGCTCTCCAGCGTGTGCAGAGGAGCTCTCCAGCGTGGTGGCAGAGGAGCTCTCCAGCGTGGTGCAGAGGAGCTCTCCAGCGTGGTCCAGAGGAGCTCTCCAGCGTTGGTCCAGAGGAGCTCTCCAGCGTGTGTTCCAGAGGAGCTCTCCAGCGTGGTGCACGAGGAGCTCTCCAGCGTGTGCAGAGGAGCTCTCCAGCGTGGTGCAGAGGAGCTCTCCAGCGTGGTGCAGAGGAGCTCTCCAAGCGTGTGCAGAGGAGCTCTCCAGCGTGGTGCAGAGGAGCTCTCCCGGCGTGGTTGGGCAGAGGAGCTCTCCAGCGTGGTGCAGAGTGAGCTCTCTGCCAGGTGAGTGGTGCAGAGTAGGCCTTAGCTGCGCGCCTTGGCTGGCATGATCTACGGAGGGCTGCCCGCCGCCCGGCACGCCAGGGAGAGGTTCATCCAGCTCCACCAGGCTGAGATATACCACAGCCGGGTGGAAGCTGTGGTGAGTGTCTGCGGTTGTGAATTAACAGCAGGCCACTACATACATAAATGCAATACGATGTCAATGCTTTTGTATACGTTTTCCCAAGTGCAGCGAAAGCACATTGTGTCTGTCTAATTTGTATTTTATGTTTGTCGTGTGTTGATGGAGGCTCTGTGTTGTCGTTGTTCTCCCCCAGCGTTCTGCCCATAATGCAGCCAACCGGGGCTTTGTGCGGTACGGCTGGAGGTAGAGCTGGAGAGTAGCAGCCTTCGTCACATTATTCAAGTAAACAATGACTACATGACTATGGGACTCTTTCCTATGTGGCCACTATATTAGTTTGTTCTCCTTTGCTGATTGACATTGGTTGATTCTCTCGCTCTCTCTGTGTGTGTGTTTTCTGTCAGCACTGTGAGCACAGGCCTGTCTGTGTGCAGAGACTAGTATACCCTCAGCCACTACGCAGCAGCAGGAGGAGAGTTACTTCAAATGGAGAGAATGCCTCAATGTATTATACACACCCACACTTATTCAATTACTTTACAGTAATAATTCATAAGCCATAGAGTACCAGTCATAAGTTTGGACACACCTACTCATTCAAGGGTTTTTCTTTATTTTTACTATTTTCTACATTGTAGAATAATAGTGAAGACAGCAAAACTATTACATAAGACATATGGAATCATAGTAACCAAAAAAGTGTTAAACAAATCAAAATATATTTTATATTTTGATATTCTTCAAAGTAGCCACCCTTTGTCTTGATGAAAGCTTTGCACACTCTTGTCATTCTCTCAACCACCTTCATGAGGAATGCTCTTGAAGGAGTTCCCACATATGCCGAGCACTTGTTGGCTGCTTTTCCTTCACTCTGTGGTCCAACTCATCCCAAACCATCTCAATTGGTTAGAGGTCGGGTGATTGTGGAGGCCAGGTCTTGGTCAAATAGCCCTTACACAGCATGGAGGTGTGTTGGATCATTGTCCTTTTGAAAAACAAATGATAGCCCCACTAAGCGCTAACCAGATGGGATAGTGTATCGCTGCAGAATGCTGTGGTAGCCATGCTGGTTATGTGTGCCGTGAATTCTAAATAAATCACCTGACAGTGTCACCAGCAAAGCACACCATCACACCTCCTCCATGCTTCATGGTGGGAACTACAAATGCGGCAATCATTTGTTCACCTACTCTGCTTCTCACAAAGACACAGCGTTTGGAACCAAAAATCTCACATTTTCCACCAGTCTAATGTCTATTGCTTGTGTTTCTTGGCCCAAGCAAATCTCTTATTATTATTAGTGTCCTTTAGTAGTGGTTTCTTTGCAGAAATTTGACAATGAAGGCCTGATTCACGCAGTCTCCTCTGAACAGTTGATGTTGAGATGTGTCTGTTACTTAAACTCAGTGAAGCATTTATTTGGGCTGCGATTTCTGAGGCTGGTAACTCTAATGAACCTATCCCCTGCAGCAGAGGTAACTCTGGGTCATCCTTTCCTGTGGCGGTCCTCATGAGAGCCAGTTTCATCATAGCGCTTGATGTTTTTTGTTACTGCACTTTAAGAAACTTTCAAAGTTCTTGAAATTCTCAGATTGACTGACTTTCATGTCTTAAAATAATGATGGACTGTCGTTTCTCTTTGCTTATTTGAGCTGTTCTTGACATAATATGGACTTGGTCTTTGACCAAATAGGGCTATCTTCTGTATACCACCCCTACCTTGTCACAACACAACTGATTTGGCTCAAACACACTAAGAAGGAAAGAAATTCCACAAATTAACTTAACAAGGCACACCTGTTAATTGAAATGCATTCCAGGTGACTACCTCACGAAGCTGGTTGAGAGAATGCCAAATGTGCAAAGCTGTCATCAAGGCAAAGGGTGGCTATATTTTAATCAAAATCTATTTTGATTTGTTTAACACTTTTTTGGTTACTACATGATTCCATATGTGTTATTTCATAGTTTCGATGTCTTAACTATTATTCTACAATGTAAACAATAGTAAAAATAAAGAAAAACCCTTGAATGAGTAGGTGTCAACTTTTGACTGGTAGTGTGTACATTACCTTCGGAAACTATTCAGACCCCTTCACTTTTTCCACATTTTGTTACCTTACAGCCMTATTATAAAATTGATTCAATTGTTTTTTTCCCTCATCAATCTACACACAATAACCCATAATGACAAAGCAAAACCAGAAATATCACATTTACGTAAGTATTCAGACCCTTTACTGAGTACTTTGTTGAAGCAATTACAGCCTTGAGTCTTCTTGGGTATGATGCTACAAGCTTGGCACACCTGTATTTGGGGAGTTCTGTCAGGTTGAATGGGGAACGTTGCTGCACAGCTATTTTCAGGTCTCTGCAGAGATGTTAGATCGGGTTCAAGTCCGGGCTCTGTCTGGGACATTGAGACTTGTCCCGAAGCCACTCCTGCGTTGTCTTCAAATCAAATTTTATTCGTCACATGCGCCGAATACAACAGGGGTAGGTAGACCTTACAGTGAAATGCTTACTTACAAGCACCTAACCAACAATGCAGTTTAAAAAAAATATGGTTAAGAATAAGAAATAAAAGTAACAAATAATTAAAGAGCAGCAGTAAAATAACAATAGCGAGACATTGACTCTGTACCGGGTACCGGTAATATGTACATGTAGGTAGAGTTGTGACTATGCATAGATGATAACAACAGAGAGTAGCAGCGGTGTAAAGGTGGGGTGATGGGGGGGGTGCAATGCAAATAGTCTGGGTAGCCATTTGATTCGATGTTCCGGAGTCTTATGGCTTGGGGGTAGAAGCTGTTTAGAAACCTCTTGGACCTAGACTTGGCGCTCCGGTAACGCTTACCGTCCGGTAGCAGAGAAAACAGTCTATGAATAGGGTGGATGGAGTCTTTGACAATTTTTAGGGCCTTCCTCTGACACRGCTTGGTATAGAGGTCCTGCATGGCAGGAAGCTTGGCCCCAGTGATGTACTGGGCCGTTCGCACTACACTCTGTAGTCCCTTGCGGTCGGAGGCCGAGCACATGCCATAACAGGCAGTGATGCAACCAGTCTTGGCTGTGTGCTTAGGGTTGTAGTCCTGTTGGAATGTGAAACTTTGCCCCAGTCTGAGGTCCTGAGCGCTCTGGAGCAGGTTTTCATCAAGGATCTCTCTGTACTTTTCTCCATTCATCTTTCCTTCAAACCTGACTAGTCTCCCAGTCCCTGCCGCTGAAAAACATCCCCACAGCATGATGCTGCCACCACCATGCTTCACCATAGGGAGGGTGTCAGGTTTCCTCCAGAAGTGACGCTTGGCATTCAGGCCAAAGAGTTGAATCTTGGTTTCACCAGACCAGAGAATCTTGTGCCCTTTAGGTCCCAAGCGGGCTGCATTTTACTGAGGAGTGGCTTCCGTCTGGCCAATCTACCATAAAGGCCTGATTGGTGGAGTGCTAGAGAAATGGTTGTCCTTCTGAAAGGTTCTCCCATCTCCACAGAGGACTGTAGAGCTCTGTCAGAGTGACCTTCCCTTGATCACTTCCCTGACCAAGGCCATTCTCCCCCTATTGCTCAGCTCTAGGAAGAGCTCTAGGAGCAATTTAAGAATGATGGAGGCCACTGTGTTCTTAGGGAGCTTCAATGCTGCAGAAATGTTTTGGTACCCTTCCCCAGATCTGTGCCTCGACACAATCCTGTCTGAGCTCTACGGACAATTCCTTCGACCTCATGGCTTGGTCTTTGCTCTGACATGCACTGTCAACTGTGGGACATTATATTGGCTGGTGTGTGCCTTTCCAAATCATGTCCAATCAATTGAATTAACTGCCTTGTTCAGGGGCAGAACGACAGATTTTTTGTCTTGTCAGCTCGGGCATTCGATCTTGCAACCTTTCGGTTAGTAGTCCAACGCTCTAACCACTAGGCTACTTGCCACCCCAAGTCCAATCAAGTTGTAGAAACATCTCAAGGATGATCAATGGAAACAGGATGCACCTGAGCTAAATTTTGATTCTCATAGCAAAGGGTCTGAATACTTATGTAAATAAGGTTTTTCAGTTTTATTTTTAATACATTTGCAAAAATATATATATATTTTTGCTTTGTCATTATGGGGTATTGTGTGTAGATTGCTGAGGATTTTTATTTATTTAATCCACTTTAGGATAAGGCTGTAATGTAACAAAATGTGGAAAAAGTCAAGGGGTCTGAATACTTTCCGAAGGCACTGTATATGAGTCTTGTGATTTAGGAAAATGTAATTCCGAAAGTGTTTTAGTATAAATGGGTCCTAGCGAAATAATTGTTGATATATACTGTTAATTATGATATCATTTATTAGATAAGAAAACGCTGATAATGAATATACTTTTCCTACAGTGTCTTCAGAAAGTATTCATACCCCTTGAATTATTCTACATTTTGTTGTTACAGCCTGAATTCAAAATGGATTAAATATATTTTTTGTCACCCATCTACACACAATACCCCATAATGGAAAAAAGTGAAAACATGTTTTAAGATATTTCAGCAAATTTGTTGAAAAATGAAAAACATATCTAATTTACATAAGTATTCACACCTATTTGCTATGTCATTCCAAATTGAGCTCCGGTGCATACAGTTTCCTTTGATCATCCTTGAGATGTCGCTACAACTTGATTGGAGTCCACCTGTGGCCAATTCAATTGTTTGGACATGATTTAGAAAGAAACACACTTGTCTTGATATAGTCCCACAGTTGACAGTGCATACATAACAGTAAATATTCGAGAGAGAATTGTGAGGAGGCATATATCTGGGAAAGGGTATAAAACCATTTCTAGTGTTGAAATTTTCCAAGAGCACAGTGGTCTCCATCATTGGGAAATCTGGGATTTATGGGAGAGTGGCCAGACGGTAGCCACTCTTGAGAAAAAGGCACATGACAGCACGCCTGGAGTTTGCAAAAAGGCACGTGAAAGACTCAGAGCATAAGGCAAAAGATTCTGTGGTCTGATGATTTGACCTGAATGGAAAGCGCTATGTCTGGAGAAAACCAGGCACAGCTCATCACCCATCTAACACCATCCCTACCGTAAAGCATGGTAGTGGTAGCATCATGCTATGGGGATGCTTTTCAGTGGCATGGACTGGGAGACTGGTAAGGACAGAGGGAACAATTAATGGAGACAAATACAGGCAAATCATTAATGACAACCTGCTTCATTGCAAACAACCATAGACTGGGGCAAAGATTTACGTTCCAACAGGACAATGACCCCAAGCATACAGCCAAAGCAACGCTGGAATGGCTTCAGAACAAGACTGTGAAAGTCCTTGAGTGGCCCAGACTTGAATCCCATTGAAAATCTGTGGAAATACACCACCGCTCCCCATCTAACTTAAGAGGTTGAAAAAATACGCAAGGAAGAATGGGAGAAAATTCCCAAATCCAGATGTGCAAAGCTGATAGACATACCCAAGACGACTCAAAGCTGTATCCCCACCAAAGGTGCTTCTACAAAGTATTGACTTGAGTGTGAATACTTATGTAAATGAGACATTTCTGTATTTCATTTTCAATACATTTGCTAATTTCTAAAAACATATTTTCACTTGTATTTAGATGGGTGGACATTTTTTCTTTTGAATTCAGCCTGTAACACAACAATGTAGAATAAGTCAAGGGTATGAATACTTTCTGAAGGCACTTGGTAAGTGTGATTTTGTAAATGTGTGAGTATGACATTCCTGCCTGTGTGGGTTTGAGCAGCTGTGACAGGAGGCCTATTCAGGCTGAACCTGGGTCTGGGAGGACTGGTGGCAGGCACGGCCATAGGAGCAACCATGGGGTGAGATATGATAAGGGTTTTCAGTGGCAAAATAACGGGCTGGTTTTGAACAAAGTGGTTACCTGGACTAATAGTGTTTACAGTGGAGAAGAGGTTTGAGGAGCAGTTTGAGGGAGCCAGATACTGCAGGGCAAGCCCGGACTATGGTAAAATATGAACTATGAAGCCTGAAGAATGTGAGAAGCAAGTCTCTGGCTGCCAGCTGCGCCCCCTCCCTGCAACCCCTCTGCTACCCAGCTGCCCCCCTCCCTCCCCCTAACCATGCGCTGGGTGCCAGAGGGACTCATGTGCGTTGCAGAGGGTTGTGTTTTGGGCAGAAGAGCAGGGAGGGAGGCCAAGGCAGCAGCTGCCCCTCTATTTTTACCACCCCATTGTTATGCCAGTGTTTCATCTCCATCCAGCTCCCGCTATCTCTGCTGCACTAGTCCCTTCTGTCCTCTCCTCTTCACCTGTCTTCTCCCTCTTTTTCCTCTCCTGCCTCTCTTCCCCCTTTTGATTTGTATGTATATCTAATGTGTCCGTGAAGGTTTTTAGAGTAGTAATGGACTGGGTGTATGTGATCCAACATCCATGTTGCTGTGTCTCCAGAGCGAAGCAGAGTGCTGTCCATGTCTGCCTCAGTGCCCAGCCACCTGGACTGTGTGTTTGATGTGTGCAAACAGTCCCGGGAGCACCCACAGCCTCAGCCAGGTGCAACGTGGGGCGTGGGGGGATGAAAGCAGGCAGCTAATCAGATAACACATCACGCTCCAAATGTCTGCCCCTACCTCCCTCATAGTCCTGACACATGGACGAGGTGATAGGGGCGGGGCGGGTTACTAAGTGAGTGACAGCCACCACAGCTCTTCATGCTAAACTCAGTTTAGGGGGGTTGGAATGAGAGCTGTAGTTGATATCGTGTGAAATGCTCAGAGAMGCAGCAACATGGCGTCCATCTCTGAAGTTGGCCAAACTCTCTGTATTGTATAACAGTCTGAGAGTAAGTGACAGCCACAGTGACAGAATTTAATGTGACGCAGAACATTGACATGTTGGAATGAAGGTGATGTCAGCTCGGCTCATGTCATCTCGTCAGGGTGCCGGCAGGAGCTCTGATCATCGCCATGCAGGGATTGGCTGGAGCTCTGATCATCGCCATGCAGGGATTGGCAGGAGAAACGGTCTGGGAGAGGAGGAGGAGGAGGGAGCGCAGAGAGCTGTATGAACTAAAACTGGCAGAATGGTACATTCCATGGGCATCAAAACACACACACACACACACAACACTTTTACTCCTAGTATTCACTCACTTTTTCCTACGCCCTCAAGGAGTGCCCGTTTGTAGTTGACGGATGACCTGACTGCTGATTTGAGCAGCAGTGGGCGGACCCAGGATGTAGACAAGGACATACAGAAGATCCAGGAGCTGCTCAGTTTACCACGGAACGAGTCCTTGGCCCAGGACTGACAGCAGCTGAAATACTCAGATACCAATCATAGCCATCCTCACAGACAGACAATGGTGGGTGGGACTTTCCTCACCCCTGAGGACATACTGGTTTCTGTTGATGTTGACTACTCTATTCTTTTTACTTCTGTTGAATGGAAAAGGGGCCCTACTTATTCGCTCAACAAAATATGTATTGATGCTGTATTATGATTTATACTGTAAATGTGATTGCTTTGTCTGGAACTTTTAAATGATTTCCAACATATTTAATATAAATGGCAATAATGACACAGTATCTTCAGGTCTGAAATTCATCTGCACTGTTCAAGTAAATGCATTTTTGTAAAAATATTAAACATTTAGAATTGAAAAATCGGGGGGGTCTCAGCATTCTGTTAGCATGGAATTAACCTGTTTTATTCTTTCTTAATCACAGTGGGGTGTGTGTCTAGAAACATACAAATTGAATTACAATCTGTGTGTCTGTGTGTTTCCATGTTTGTGATGTTGGCCCCTAGGCTTGTCAGCAGCAACTAGGTCAACCATAGCCTATGCCCCTGCTGTAAACAAGATGTGGCACAGTAGCAGCTGGGGCTCGGAACAGGACTCAGACTGACAACATATAGCCACAGCTAACATTCTAATTCTACTTTAAAGGTTTGGTCAGTGACGATCGGTTACAGCTGTGTGCTTTATTGTGTCATTAAGTTATGATTTTTTTTATTTATTTAACTAGGCAAGTCAGTTAAGAACAAATTCTTATTTTCAATGAAGGCATAGGAACAGTGGGTTAACTGCCTTGTTCAGGGGCAGAACGACAGATTTTTACCTTGTCAGCTCGGGGATTCGATCTTGCAACCTTTCGGTCACAAGTCCAACACTAACCACTACCTGCCGCCCCATCATCTGAATGAATTACATTTCATGTCCTATCAGAGGTAATCTCCTCAGATCAACAAGTGATGTAAGCATTATTATGCYAATTCGTTTTTGTTGAAATGCAACGCAATAGTGTCTACTTTTGTTCCAGGGAGCTATTACTAAAGAAATGCATTCCTCTTCACCTCCCAGCTGAAGGCTAGCCTACAGTCCAATTTAAATAATTGGATTGGAATGGCATTAGGAATGTATGGAATTTATTTTCAGGGCACTGGGCAGCATGTTTTAGACAAAATGACAGGCTTTTAAAACATATTTTACCAAAACAATTCATGCTGCTGTACATTGCATATATTGTATAACATCTCTACGCCTACAGTGTGTATGTAAAGCTGTCAAAGCTAATGGGATCTCCGTATAGGGCAGGCCCACTATAACCGAAATAACATTGGAAAGGTAGGTGTCTATAGAAAAGCAACCTCAGAGGTAACGTGAGAAAATGCGAATGAAAACCGACCAATTTTGTGCAGTTGAAAACCTCACCACTGTCAGTTCCTTGTCTCACTGCATCAATATTGACATCGCCATGTGCCCGCTAACAACGTTGGGTTACGGAAGTAGCCTTGGTTCTCTGAGTAGAGTCTGTCGCCAAGCGATTTATGGGAACTCAATCACGCGATGTGATTGAAATGCATAATATCAAATGTTTAAGTGATAATTTTTTACAACGGGTTACCAACGTATTGAAATAATGATCGACATATTTTAATTAAAAAAGTAATTTTGATACATGTATTCGTACTATTTCATCCTTCCACAAGATATAGTCCCGACACAAATCTAGGGTTGCTAGAGACGCGACCCAGTCGTTCGTTTTTTTTGTTCTGTATCTGTGGAAGCGACCAAGTCGTTCTTCTAAATGCCATACTGACTGGCAACATTCTTATTTATCCCTTGCGGGACACTGTTCAGACAAAATAAAGACAATCCATGATATTCATTTGAGCTGATTTTAATAAATGAAACCATACATTCACGTTGTTATCCACCACAGCTGACTTAAGTGATAAAGGCCCGAGAGGCCGGTGTTTGTTGGATATATTGGCACCGGTGTCTCCCTTGGGTCCAGATGATTCTTTATGGCCTCGTTATATGCGAGAGTGGCGTATCTGAGAGAGAGGATGCATTGTTATTATATTGTTTTCCAGTAGCCTAATTACGGGTGCAACTTAGAAATTACACAAACAGGTTATGAACAACATACCTTAGGCCGTTGGGCTTTAGTTGTCTGTTCCCCACTTTTCCTCTTCGACCCAGATGTAACTGGAGGTCGAACCACACTTTCTGGACCAGACCGCTTGGTGTTGCGGGATTCAGAGCCTGGGAGTTTTGGAGCTGGGCCATGTCCTTATCGGTGAAGGGAGGGTGGCTGTTTGTGATATATTTTCCTTGCCGTCTTAGCTGTTCGATGTTTCCCTGAAATACATGATTCGATGTGGTAAATTCAGTGTCCTGCATAAGGCACCAGCTGCAACCGATGGGTGGGTCATTTAGAAACCCGTTGAGCCCACTCCGGAGTGCCAGGTAGCTACTTATGCTGTACCGCCCCTTCCCATTTCGTACATTTCCATAAAACTGTCGGAGAAGGATGTTAAATTCTTCCTTAATGACCGTTTTGAAGTCAACAACTGTTTTATTCTCTGCTAGCCAGCCCTCGAAGCAAAGCACAGCTCAGTTTGTATCTTAACTGTGTTTTTTTCCGTTGCGGCTTTTCTCTAGGTCATTCAATGCGGTATCCTTCAAATCTGCATGCCTGGGTATTATTGGCATCTATTTTTCCCATTCATCCATAGTCATGCCGCCGAAAAGATCAAAATAAATGTTCCACTCATCCATTTTAGTTTTCGCAACAAAGTATCGATTTAGCCAGCCAACTGAAAAAGTTGTGCATGTTGCTATGACAACCAGCTCAAATTGCTGTCAGTGTCGTTCTGATACATTCATTTTATATGGGACGGTGGAGATCGCAATTCAACATTGAAACAATATTGAAAAGGTCAGAGAAACAGACAGCAAGGTTTATACAAGTCTCTGCTGTTGAAAACCAAATGCTGGTCTATAAAATAAATGGGAGATCATGTCTAGATGCTTTTAATAGTGGAGATCAAGTTTATACATTTCCTGGCAGGGTGGATGAGACAGTGGATTGTGCAGTGAGATGGAACAGAGTAAATAGGCATTTCAACGTCATAGATTTAGCCGGTGGTAACTTGTGAAATAGACAGCGACTGGAATGCGGTTTTAACCAATCAGCATTCAGGATTAGAACCAACCGTTGTACAGTCACTCCACACCCTTACTGTACCCACGTGACCTGTCATTATAAAAGGTGGCGTGGCGTTACATACTGTCTATTACTTTACATAACCCCATGGAGGTGGCGGAACGACATGAAAGCTTAGCGACCTGTTACTCTACTCTGAGAACCAAGGTTACATCCGTAATGTTCTCTTTCGTTTTCGTAACATGTCACCAAACAACCTATGGGAGAGGRTGTACCAAAGAGTTCTTTCTGACAACAGAGTGGGATAACCCCCCATTTAACTTAGTCCAGATGAGTCCCAGGGACGTCCTTGTATCCACACAGGATGCAGCAAAATATAATTACCCAACAGGGTAACACAGAATTTCACCTGTCATATACAACCTTATACACAAGCAAGCTGAAAGCTAGAACTTAAAACATGAGGCTTCAACTGGGTGCAACAGCACCAAGAGAGGAACGCCACTGTTTAGAACGTCCATCTCACTGATGGTTTACATTTACATTACATTTAAGTAATTTAGCAGACGCTCTTATCCAGAGCGACTTACAAGTACATACATTCATACTTTTTTTTTTGTTGTACTGGTTGATAAGTATGTACAAGGTTCACGGTATCGGTCACTTTTCTGGGTTGAGCTAGTGTGCTGTGTCCAGATTCACACCCCCCCCACTGATGTTGTGGGCATAACATTGAGTGTGTAGTACCTCATGAAAGTCATGGGTGTTTCCCAACTTGCATCAGCACAGATAGAGTCCAGGGAGGCCCCTCTYAACAGGGCCCATGAAGTGACCATACCCCTGGTGGAGCGTATAGTTTTGACAATGCACCAATGTACCAGTCTCTGCTTCAAAACAGTGCAACCTTTGGTGTTCTCCACATAACACACAAAAAACTGTTCCGGTTGACAAACAGTGCTTGTTGCAGCAAGATAGGCAGTCAATTCCCTAACTGGGCAAAGGGTATGCAACTCATGACTCTCTTGTGAGGAGTGGGGAGGCAGGTGAAATGCTGCTATGATTAAGGGCTGGTTAGCATGTGATGATGAAAGCACCTTAGGTAAGAATGCTAGATTTGACAGAAGCACTGCCTTTTAGAGCCATTTTCTGCTGAAGTGAGGCTGGAAGGATGGGTAGAAAGAGCATGTAATTATCCAACACGCTTGGCTGAAACAATAGCCAATTGACTGAGAGCTCACATACACTATATATACAAAATGATGTGGACACCCTTTCAAATGAGTGGTTTCGGCTATTTCAACCACACCCGTTACTGACAGGTGCATAAGATCGAGCACAAAGCCGTGCGATCTCCATAGACAAACATTGGCAGTAGAATGGTCTTACTGAAGAGCTCAGTGACTTTCAACGTGGCATCATCATAGGATGCCCCTTTCCAACAAGTCAGTTTGTAAAATTTCTGCCATGCTAGAGCTGCCCCTGTCAACTGTAAGTGTTGTTATTGTGAAGTGGAAATGTCTAGAAGCAACAACGGCTCAGCCGCAAAGTGGTAGGCCACACAAGCTGACAGAACAGGACCGCCGAGTGCTGAAGTAAAAATCTGTCCTCGGTTGCAACACACTACCGAGTTCCAAACTGCCTCTGGAAGCAACATCAGCACAATAACTGTTGGTTGGGAGCTTCATGAAATGGGTTTCCATGGCTGAGCAGACGCACACAAGTCTAAGATCCCCATGCGCAATGCCAAGCTTCGGCTGGAGTGGTGTAAAGCTCGCCGCCATTGGACTCTGGAGTGATGAATCACGCTTCACCATCTGGCAGTCCGACAGACGCATCTAGGTTTGGCGGATGCCAGGAGAACGCTACCTGCCCCAATGCATAGTGCCAACTGTAAAGTTTGGTGTTGGAGGAATAATGTTCTGGGGCTATTTTTCATGGTTCGGGCTAGGCCCCTTAGTTCCATTGAAGGGAAATCCTAATGTTACAGCATACAATGACATTCTAGACAATCCTGTGCTCTCAACTTTGTGGCAACAGTTTGGGAAAGGTCCTTTCCTGTTTCCTGTTTCTGCTTGACAATGCCCCCATGCACAAAGCGAGTTCCATACAGAAATGGTTTGTCAAGATTGGTTTGGAAGAACTTGACTGTCCTGCACAGAACCCTGACCTCAACCCCATTGACCTTTGGGATCAATTGGAACGCTGACTGCGAGCCAGGCCTAATCGTCCAACATCAGTGCCCGGCCTCACTAATGCTCTTGTGGCTGAATGGAAGCAAGTCCCCGCAGTAATGTTCCAACATCTAGTGGAAAGCCTTCCCAGAAGAGTGGAGGCTGTTGTAGCAGCAAAGGGGGGACCAACTCCATTTTAATGCCCATGATTTTGGAATGAGATGTTCAACCAGCAGGTGGCCACATACTTTTGGTCATGTAGTGTAGGTCAAGTGAAGACAGAGGCTCAAATGGTGGGCTCATAAGTGATCATAGGACAACAGCTAACGCCCATGAGGGTATTAAAGGAGCGTTGGAGGGCCGTAGCCTGTGGGCACCTTTAATGAATTGTAATTCTAGAATGCCCCTGATGATGCACCTGCAATCTGGCCATGCCATATACACTTTTAATGTATACTGAACAAAAATATAAACGCAACAATTTCAACGATTTTACTGAGTTCATATAAGGAAATCAGTCAATTACAAAACATTAATTAGGCCCTAATCTATGGATTTCACATGACTAAGCAGGGGCTTTATTACAGACAGAAATACTCCTCAGTGTCGTCAACCGTCCAGTTGGCTTGTCTCAGATGATCTTACAGATGAAGAAGCTGGCTGTAGAGGTCCTGGCTGGCATGGTTACATGTGGTTGTAAGGCCGGTTCAACATACTGCCAAATTCTCTAAAACGACGTTGGAGGCTGTTTATGGTAGATACATGAACATTCAATTCTCTGGCAACAGCTCTGGTGGACATTCCTGCAGTCAACATGCCAGTTGCGTGCGCTCTCAAAACTTGAGACATCTGTGGCATTGTGTTGTGTGACAAAACTGCACATTTAAGAGTGGTATTTTATTGTCCCCAGTACAAGGTATACCTGTGTAATGATCATGCTGTTTAATCAGCTTCTTGATGTGCCACACCTGTCAGGTGGATGGATTATCTTGGCAAAGGAGAAATGCTCACTAACAGGGATGCAAAAGAAGAGAAACAAAGCTTTTTGTGCGTATGGAACATCTCTGGGAACTTTTATTTCTGCTCATGAGACATGGGACCAACACTTCAGTATAGATGGGGACTTCCCTGCAGACATAAGCTACTGGAGAAAAGTCAAATTACAGAACAAATTCCACTTTCCAGCAAAGAGGATGCCCTCTCTGCCTGAACTGTATCAATTACCAAGGAGGGCAACCCTGCAGCTACAAGGCAGTCACGTTCAGGGGCCACATCCACAACTTCAGTATGCTGGGTTAGGGTGCCAAAGCTTGCCGTTCGCTTGTGACAGGAGGTCCTTTCGAAGAGGGGAATCCCATGATTGGGTGGTTGTCAGCTGTACAAGGTCTGAAAACCAGTGATGCTGTGGCCAATGTGGATCAACAAGTAGAACTGACGTGCTCTCGAGACTGATCTTCCTCAAGACCTTGATGGAGCAAGGGAATTGTTGGAAACTCTTCTAGCAGCCCACTGTATCCGCCAGGCTGAAGGATAAGGGCCTCCACTAGAGAGAAGGTATGCTGCCTGATTCTCCACACCCGGCAGGTGTATTGCTCTGAGGGATGTAAGGTGTCTGTTTGCCCAAAGCAGTAGCTCCATTACTACCTGCTGCAGTGCTATAGACCTCAGTCCGCCCTAGTGGTTGATGTGTGCAACCACGTTGTCCTATAGTACTGGGAGGAAGTGACGGAGTGCAAGGTGAACCGCATTGAGCTCCAGTACGTTGATGTGAGGTGTTGTCCATGGTGCTGACCATACAAGATAGACCCCTGACTAGTTCAAGGCTGTTCCTCATCCCTGTAGGGAGGTGGCTGTGGTCAAAGTCACCTGGTTGTAAACTGTGGCTAGGAGAACTCCACTGGGAGTTTGAAGTGCTAGGCACCACCATTGTATTGCTCTCCAGCAACTCATTGAAATTGTCAGCTTTTTGTGTTAGTCTCTTCTGGGACACCAGCACTGTATTGGCCACATGTGGAGCAAGCCCAACGGTACACCATGGACTGCAGCAGCTAGGAGGCCTAGGAGCCTCTGACTCTCTAGCACTGTCACCTGTTTTCTCAGTTTGAATGTTGAAAGGCAATTTGGCAACGACACCACTCTTTCTGGAGAGAGTGTTGCTCACATGATTTGAGTGTACAGTGTCAAGCCGAGGGGCGAGTGAAATAACTGAACACACAATTTTTCGAAGGCAAATCTCAGGTATTTTCTGTGTGCAGGTAGAATGGGGATATGAAAGTATGCGTCTTTCAGGTCCACTGTGGTGAACCAATAACCTGGTTTTACTGACTGAATGATGGTTTTGATTAGCAGCATTTTGAAGGGAAGTGCTGAATGATTATGATTAAGACACCTTAGGTCCAGGATCAGACCGAGGCCTCTGCCCTTTTTTGGCACCAGAAAATAGATTTCGCTCTCTCCCACAGAGGAGGGGAGGGGGGGGGGGGTCTGCTGGATGATCGACCTTCACACTCTGTCGTAAATTACCAGAGAGGGAGACTCTCTCTCTCTACCCTTTAGTATCAACCAAAGGAATGCCCAAAACTCTAACGTCCAAAAAGTGAACACTGGAACAATATTTCTAACATCCGATTGTGTGGAATGATGAGAGATGGTCTATGGAAAACTAATGTCTATTTTGTGATGTCATTAAAAATGGTATAAAAATGGCAATGTCTTAACAATCCTATGAATAGGACTGGAATTTTTGTTTTCTAATGAGATAATTGTTTTTCCTATAAGCTATGCACGTAACTAGCCACGTCCGAGTGAGCTCAGAGATCGTATCAGCATGACGGAACGTCCCCTTGGCCAGAGTGCATAAAAAGCCTTGGTGACTAAATCAACCTTTAGACCAGGAAAGGTGAGGAGGAGAGAGCTACATGTTTTGAAATGGTTGACGCTTTGAACCTCAACACGAGGTGAAGAAATTAACTCACCTTCCTTCAGAGAGACTAAGAGCTGCAGCTCATGTCCATCGTGATCCAAATCCTGAATGCCAACACGAGGAGGAAGAGAGGAGAAGCTCACCTCAGACAAATCACTGGTACAGTTGATTAGCTGTTTTAAGCCAGGTATCGAGAAAAGTGAATTTAAGTGAGGCTATCTTACTACGCTCATCATCAATGGGAATCATTTAAACTACAGACAATTTAGAAGAGGTACATTGTGACCTCTTGTGGACAATCAGAGCCTTACACCAACAGGAAATCCCACCACAACAACTTTTCGAGAAGGCTTGGTTCCGACTGAGATTAACCATGAATGAAGGAATTTCACACGTAAATACATTCATTATTTCTTATACCAAGCGGGCGGTGGTTTGGGTGCAAGGTATATGATTAATGTGAGAATAGTTATAGAATGTGTCTCTTTTTCTCTGTCTCTCTCTTTTTCTCCATCTCTGTGTAATAAGCCATTATATTTTGTCAGTCCACTAGGGACCCTTGTCTCATGTAAGTGTGTATGCGTATTCTGTGTTATTATTTAGTTAGCTAGTAAATAAATGATTAAACCAATTTGTGTAGTACTGAATAATGTTCAAGGCTGGGGTTCTTGCAGATCCAAGAAGGTTACAAATGTTCAGTATGAGAATTGATAAGAGGTTATGATTAATATGTTGACTGTGTTATGGATGTTATAGGTAAAGACCTTATAGAGTTTAATTCGGGAGATGGTAACTCTCTAAACAACTTCTTCCGTCGTGCCCCAAATCCTAATGAGTTAATTGTTACACAATGAATAGAAATCGGGTAATATTAAACATAGCTAGTGGATTAAATAAATAATCAGATTAATGAAGGTAAAGTCACGACACTTACGATTGGCCAACAACAAGCTACACGCGCCACTCTCGTGAAAAGCAAGAGCAGCAGCATAAATTATAACATTTCTCTGTCTCTCTCCATACTGCAGCATCGCGTTTGGATCTGTACAGGTCCTTCCGGACAACTCAGTTATAATTACACATACCCGAGACCCGTGACAATCATATCAGATTCGACCCAGACCCGTGACAATATATATATATAGAATTCTGMATCCGAACCCGCTCAGGTCCAGGATCTAGTCTCYGGTATTCGGGCACAGGTGGATTCGTGAAGACCTCTAGTCTGAACTGTGACGGAGAGATCAGGCAGAATAAGCGAAGCAAATTATTTGTCCATATGGTGGAAATGGTCTAAACTCTTTGCATCTGCACTATGAACTGTAGTTAAGCTGTACATAGGCTTGGCATGGCTAGGGTTCTGTCATTTGGCATGGTCAAAGTGCATTGGAGCTCACGCACAAAGTAACYGGATGGATGTCTCAGTCTTTGAAGAACTGAATTCATCAAACTTGGATGAGGATGCCAAGGCAGTAGGTGTATGCTACACACTGAGGTTCCTCCTTACACACTCTCAAAGATTTCAGACAAGGATATTTTCTGGTCGACTGTCACTGCCAAGTCGGCAGGCTGGGACTGGTCGATGCTAGAGCTGTGGTTCATAGCATCATCATTAGAGTGCACGTAGTCTCTGTCATAATAGTGGGAAAGTGTCACCCGATTCAATAACCACGCTCCGTTCAGAGGTTGGGTTTGGTACCGGCGGGGGAAAGCTGGCCATGATGTGCACGAGGGCAGACTCAATYGTTGCAATACGACTGTCCAGTGACTTAATCTCCTTGGCATCTCAGTGCATCGAGATTTGTGCCCAGGATGAGGGATGGCGTTTATTGGGTGGTGGTTCACGAGAGGAGTGAGTCGAGATTTCAATGTTCTCGGTTTTAATTTCTGACAGTGACTGTAAACATTGACGGTATTTAGTGTCTCAATCACATTYCAGGAAGGAGTTCCCATAGGTAATTTGGCGACCCGTTACAAAAACGAAAGAGAACTGCTTGTAAAAATTAAAAACCTCTTAGGGATCGGATCTCGCTAGCGGGATCAAATTTGACAACATCCTGTGAAATTGGAGCGCTCCAAATTCAAATMACAAAATCGTAATATTAKACATTCATGAACATACAAGTGTCTTAAATAATTTAAAAGGTTAACTTCTTGTTAATCCAACCGCTTTGTCAGATTTCAGAAGGRTTTACGGCAAAAGCATACCATGCGATTATTTGAGGACATCGCCATTGATTTCAGTAATCCACTCCTTCAACATACAAAGGAATCCAAACATCTACCGGTAAACTTTGTCCAAACAAGTCAAACAATGTTTCTAATCAATCCTCAGGTACCCTAATATGTAAATAAATGATAATATTTCAGACGGAAAGAACGGTGTTCAATAGAAAAGGATAATAATGAATAGCGCGCCCTCATTCACGCATGCCAAAAGCCTACCTTTCCTGATGAGAACACCTTGGATAAACTACAACTACTTGTTAATTTTTCAAGAAACAAGCCTGAAACCCTGCATAAAGACTTGACATCTAGTGGAAGCCATAGGAACTGCAAGCTGGGAGCTATTTATATCCCATAGGCTTGCATTGAAAAGGCCTGTGAAAAAAATTCTGGATGGATTTTCCTCGGGTTTTCACCTGTCAAATCAGTTATGTTATTCTCACAGACATAATTTTAACAGTTTTAGAAACMTCAGCGTGTTTTCTATCCAATGCTACTAATTATATGCATATCATAACTTCTGGGCCTGAGTAACAGACAGTTTACTTTGGGCACCTCAGTCAGCTGGAKATTTAGGATACTGCCCCCTAGCCTTAAGTTAATTTTAAGGAAGTAATTTAGCCATTCATTGTACTCATTGCAATCTGTAGAGTTGTTATTTTCTCAAGTTTTCTTGTGACATTCCTGGATTACTCATTATATTAATAAAGTTTGATTAATCAACAAATACGTTAGTCAGTWGAAAAAAGGTTAAGGGTACAAGACTATGTACATACTGTACACTGCTGTTGGCAAAATCACAAAATATCCCATCAAGCCAAGCGGGTAAAGCTTCCCGTTGTCACAGTTCCAAGACCAGTCAGAAACACCCAGCTAACCCTATGCTAATGGCGCCGCTGCATCTCAAAACTCAACTTGGATCCGCGTTAAGTAGCAATGATATCCTTCTCCACCGTCGTCTTACGACAGATATCTCGAACCWGTCATGACTTCAATAAAACAATACATKATTTAAGTTGCTTTCCAGCGAATTTCTMAGTTACATGTTTATATAARTAACAAAAGAGTTTTGAAGTTGAGGGTGCAGTATTTATGAAGATTCGCAATGAGGACGAAAACAAGCATAGTTCAGCTAGCCAGCTAGTTRAGCCCAGTAGCGGTGCGTGAGTAAAATCCCTTGGGAAGCCAATCCAGGAAAAAAAGCCATAATTGTGTTGTTTGCTCTATAACCTGTTAGTTCATATGCCTTGCTACTGTGACATATAGCGTGATATATAGGCCTAAGGCGGAGACAATAAGACAGTGGCAGAAATACATTTAACCACACCTTTGTTTCATCACAAAAATGAGAGCAACAAAGCATATTACATGGAACAAACAGTTACATCAGTGGAGGCCGCTGAGGGGAAGACGGCTCGTAATAATGGCTGGAACAGAGCGAGGGAATGGCATCAAACCATATGTTTGATGTATTTGATACCTTTACCCTATTCTGCTCCAGCCATTACCACAAGCCTGTCTTCCCCAATTAAGGTGGCACCAACCTCCTGTGAGTTACATGACCTACAGCATGATCAAGGAAGTTAATGTTTCCGTCATTTTCGGATCACTAAACAACTATTGATTTAGAACCACAGAGTTACCGCAAGTCGCAAAGAAAACAGGAGCTGCCTCCACTATTCCAGTACCGTTTCAACTTCAACATTTCAACATCATCAAATCATATATGCTTTGTCTAATACAGTGACAACCAAAAGATACCAAAAACAATTTAGTCCAATCAACGTAAGCTAAATATGATGTGACTGTCTATAGTACTGATTACTGTGTGTGTGTGTGTGTGTGTGCGTGCAAGTAGAAAAAACATGACTCACCCTACTTGTAGCGAAACGCCAATGACATCCTTCATGTTGATGAAACGGTCAATGACTCTGTCATACAGTAGGCCTAAACACTTAGTTGTTGTTGTCCTAGGCTACCTGGCTAAAATGTTTGCTCGCTAGCCTAACTTACTCTCAAGGGCAACAATGCGCCAGGCCAGCTAGATTACATTAACCTACTACATCTAGCTACATATTTAACTTCCATCCTCTCAGGCCAGGGGCACAATGTATGAATTTATGTTTGGATCAGAATCGTCATTGTAATCATTGGCCAGTACGGAGATTTAAGTAAAACCAGCACAAATCCCTATCTCCATCAATGGCTAATTTAGGAACYAGACGATTTTAGCTAGCTAGCCACTGGAGAACAACGACACTACACGATGCAACAATTCAYGTTTCTGTAAATMATGTTTTGCTTTTGATATGATTGGTGTGAAGCCAAATCCAAACGGGCTTTTTTTTGGTATGCCAGGACCACCACAGTTGAGCTCACACAGTTTAGCTCAACGCTGATTGCCTATTATTTTATTTGGTATCAAGGGAGGCCAAATACTTGCTGGCTTTCCTTACATTCAATGCTATGGGCAGCAACAATGTCATACCCTTTTTGGCCAGACAGCATCAGATGGGCTACACATACTGAGACAGAGGGGATATATTTTGCTCACTCGGATGCTTTCTCATTTTTACATTTACATTTTAGTCATTTAGCAGACGCTCTTATCCAGAGCGACTTACAGTAGAGTGCATACATTTTTATTACATTTTTTACATACTGAGACAAGGATATCCCTACCGGCCAAACCCTCCCTAACCCGGACGACGCTATGCCAATTGTGCGTCGCCCCACAGATCTCCCGGTTGCGGCCGGCTGCGACAGAGCCTGGGCGCGAACCCAGAGACTCTGGTGGCGCAGCTAGCACTGCGATGCAGTGCCCTAGACCACTGCGCCACCCGGGAGACCATTGAGATACAAGGAAAATTATGAAACACAGAGACAAATAAATGATTTAGATGTTTTTGGGGGGAGGCCTGGTTTCCTTGGCATCTATGGATAGTGAAGGCCGCTGAGGGTAGAACGGCTCATAATAATGTCTGGAACGGAACTAATGGAATGGCATCAAACACATGGAAACCATTTGTTTGATGTATTTGATACCATTCCACCTATTATGCTCCAGTCATTAACACGAGCCCGTTCTCTCCAATTAAGGTGCCACCAACCTCATGTGATGAATACCTGCCACTGGTTTAGCCAGGGAAACCAGTTCTTATTATACCTCGGTAGGAAAACCGGGGAAAACTAGCTCAGGCCATGTGCGTGTGTGTATGCCATCCCACCCATTCCGCTTCTGTCATTAACATGAGCAGTTCTCCCCAATTAAGGTGCCACCAACCTCATGTCATGAATACCTGCCACTGGTTTAGCCAGGGAAACCCGTTCTTACTATACCTCAGTGAGAAAACCAGCTCTGGCCACAAGACTAATTCAGGAGAACTTTTGTTTTATGGCCTTATATCAGGAGCTGGTGAGGAAAGGTTTGATTAAACAATTCAGACTGAAACAAATAAATCAGATGACTTATATGTAAGTATAGCAAATCAATATACAATCCCGAAATCAGCTGTAATTGTCAATAGTAAAACAAAGCTTAAYACGATATTTGAGTGAACTCTGAACCCTAAACACAGAAAATGAATGGTGAATTCGACTGGACACAGTAGACTCCTCCTCGTATTTATTTACACATTTTYGCGTGGTGTCATTGCACAATGGAACAACTGAAGAAAGATGTGAAATTTAATCCATCAWCAACAGCCAATTTCTTTTCACGGGTGTTTTTCTGGTYAGTACTTGTTTACAGTTAARACTGTAGCTCGATCTTTTGAAAGTAGCCAGTTAATAAAGTGGCTGGCTATTAAGGGTGCGTTCGTAAATTCGCTCTGGCTATCTACTCCGATMTCAGAGCACTCTTGTCTGAGTGTGCSAGAGTTCAGAATAACAGGAATTTACGAACGCTCAACACCCGTTGACTATGGCAGGTGTCAGTAAACGTAGGCCAAAAAAGCGTGATTAAATTGTTGCCAGCAGCACAGTCACCAATGATATGGGTAACATAAAAACAGCCTAACCAGCTCTGCTAGGGCGAGTAAAATGGTCAGAGGTCTCTTCTCATTTGGGTCTGGAAGTAGCTGTATTTGGGTCTGGAAGTAGCTGTAATGTAGTGAACATTATGCCACAATCCAGTCCGTGTATTCATTCTGTGGGGTTCCAGTTCCATGTTTTACAGTAGCCAGACAGTAGGAGTGATATGCCATGTGAACTATAACGCCGGCATACTTAGGAGTAAAGTTAAACTAAAGTATACGAACGCCCGGACATCAGTTCTTCTAAACATAAGACATCTAAACAACTGTGGATGTTACATTTGGCGACGAGTGAAACGCACAAGAGGCGAATGCAATTTTCAAGACGAACTACGTGCCTATGTGAGTAAACGCAGATAGCAACAACAGCCTAGTTAACATTGTACATTACAATACCATGATGTGCACACAGGACCKAGTTCAATCGGCTCGAGGTCGAAAAAATGGATCAACAGATTCAACAATTTTCTAGTGGCATTAGACATCGCGGATAACACACAAAGGGCATTACTSTTACACTATGCAGGGTRGGATGTGTACGATATATTTGACACACTGCAAGATACCGGAGCAGCTGATGGCTATGACACAGCTGTAGTCAAGCTCAATGCATATTTCTGTCCAAAAGTCAACACAGAATATGAAACCTACGTTCAGGCAAACAAGACAAAATGAAAACGAAACCTTGGATGCTTACCACACAAGATTGGGGCAATTAGCATACACATGCGAGTTTGCAAACGTTGATAAAGAAGTCACAGATAATACTAAGCTGCAGTTCCGCGCGCCTCCGCTGGATGGCGCTAAAGGATGGTTCAATGGCTTTTCAACAGCTACTTGATACAGGCAGGGCAGATGTCGGATAAACAAGCTGCAGGCATTGAGAATGCTCAATCAAAATCACAAAAATAACTCTCAGTGCGTGTTGTACAAAATAAAAAATATAACAAAAGCCAGGGCTATGAAAGTGACAAACGTCAAAACAATAACTGTGGAGGAAAATTCCCACATGATGGAGGACAAACAAACTGCCCTGCAGGGGGGAAAAGATGTGAAGGATGTGGAAAGTTGAATCACTTTCAAGAATGTTGTAGATCAAACCACAGAGTCCACTCCTCCATGCTGAAAAACTAACCCAATGGCGTCCGAAACAGTCACATGATGACAAGACACAAAAACAAAACACCTCACCAAGCTTGGATGATTATGTGTGTACACTACAGAAACCGTCGCAACCACACATCCAAGTTACCATTATGAACACAACTGTGGATGTTATTAGTGATTTGGGAGCACGTGTTAACATTGTTGATAAAAAAACAGGCTAAGGCAAATATCTTTGCTTATGGCTCACCCGAACAATTTCCACTGAGAGAAATTCACTTCACCAATCCGCTCCAAGACTTAGACGGTGGATACCACTTTCTATGTAATCAAAGGTGACTCTGGCTCACTACTTAGCTGTCAGACAGCAACAGACATTGGACTTCTGAAAATAATCAACCCACTATCCACCCCAGCTGAACCAACTGATGGTTCATTTATAAGCCAGCTTACCAATGAATACCAGGACCTCTCAACAAAAAAAACAACGTACACCAAATGGCATGTGAGGAGTGCTACCCGAACAAGCATAACACAGTGTATGCATGTATGTATATTTATTTATTTTAACAAAGTCATGGAAACTGGAAAGAGGTGTCCGGCTCGTTTTTCAAGTTAAGTCGCCATTGTCTATTACTCCTCAGTTGAGTTGACTTCACATTTGATAGCTAATGTAATTGATTTGTTTGCCAGAGCAAGTCTAGACCGCACAAGCTGTATTATGCCGACAACAGTGCAGTTTGTCAGCCAGGTGTATCTCTACAGCATGGGCATACCTCTGGGTGAAGTGGACATCCCCATGCATGCACCGTATCAAAATATGACTAATTCAGTACCATCCCGTTCTCGATGCTTTGCCTGAAATCATAACCAGTAGTACACATACCCAGTAGTGCTCTCCACTAGTATTGGCACCCCTGGTAAATTTTTTTTTTTATGCTCAGTCTTTCATTCAAAAGTCTAACCTTTTTAATTAAAATAAAAAATGAATTATCATAAAACATATTGTTTAATTAGGAGTTTTGGCAAGGAGAATGTCTTTGTTCTCCATATGCTCTCTCTCTCCATACTGAGAGTTTCCACCAGGAATTTATGACTGTTGTAAAACCTGATGTGAGAGAGGGAGGGAGCCACGATATACACCCAAAAGAGTCACGACGTGACACATTGTTTTTAAGAGTGTTTAATCATGATTTCTGCTGACAGACTTGATAGGCTACATATGTTTTATTATTAAGTTATTGACGGTTCTAAGTTCCCTAGTGGCCAATTTCAAAGCTGCAAAAAAAAAACTTGTTGAGGCGACCCTCAGATAAACACATTTTTTGTGCCCTCTCGGATAAGTGATCATACCTTCTGTAAAATTTAAGAGTTAATGTGTTGATATATGCACATTATAGTAATTAATACCCATGAAATATGCTATTTCTTACCAATTGATAAAATGGGTTTTTCATGCTAGCATTCGTGCCTGCATGTCACACAGTAGCAACATAACTTGCTGATCTACAACAAAATAATATGCATTTTGTCTTATTTTACAGTTAAATTAACCTTGCATTGTTATACAGTGCCTTGGGATGGTATTCAAATCCCTTGACTTTTTCCATATTTTGCTACGTTACAGCCTTATTCTGAAATTGATCAAATAGAACATTCCACAGCAATCTACACACAATACCCCATAATGAGAAAGTGAAAACAAGTTGAGTAATTTTGACTAATTTCTTAAAAATAAGACATCAATACCTTATTTACGTACAGTCGGAAGTTTACATACACCTTAGCCAAATACATTTAACCTCGGTTTTTCAGTTTTTTAAACTCAGTTTTTATTTTAGGTCAGTTAGGGTCACCACTTTTATTTTAAGAATGTGAAATGTCAAAATAATAGTTGAGAGGATGATTTATTTCAGCTTTTATTTATTTCATCACATTCCCAGTGGGTCAGAAGTTTACATGCACTCAATTAGTATTTGGTAGCATTGCTTTTAAATTGTTTAACTTCGGTCAAATGTTTTGGGTAGCCTTCCACAAGCTTCCCACAATAGGTTGGATGAATTTTGGCCCATTCCTCCTGACAGAGCTGGTGTAACTGAGTCGGATTTGTAGGCCTCCTTGCTCGCACACGCTTTTCAGTTCTGCCCACAAATTTTCTATAGGATTGCGGTCAGGGCTTTGTGATGGCCACTCCAATACTTTGACTTTGTTGTCCTTAAGCCATTTAGTCACAACTTTGGAAGTATGCTTGGGGTCATTGTCCATTTGGAAGACCCATTTGCGACCAAGCTTTAACTTCCTGACTGATGTCTTCAGATGTTGCTTCAATATATCCACATCATTTGCCTACCTCATGATGCCATCTATTTTGTGAAGTGCACCAGTCCCTCCTGCAGCAAAGCACCCCCACAACATGATGCTGCCACACCCGTGCTTCACGGTTGGGATGGTGTTCTTCGGCTTGCAAGCATCCCCCTTGCTACTCAAAACATAACGATGGTCATTATGGCCAAACAGTTCTATTTTTGTTCAGCAGACAGAGGACATTTTCTCAAAGTCTGAATCTTTGTCACGGATGTGCAAGTTGCAAACCGAAGTCTGGCTTTTTTTGCGGTTTTGGAGCAGTGGCTTCTTCCTTGCTGAGCGGCTTTCAGGTTATGTCGATATAGGACTCTGTTTTACTGTGGATATAGATACCTTTGTACCCGTTTCCTCCAGTATTTCACAGGGTCCTTTGCTTTTGTTCTGGGATTGATTTGCACTTTGCGCACCAACGTGTTCATCTCTAGGAGACAGAAGAGTATCTCTTCCTTGATGCGTATGAGAGCTGTGTGTCCCATGGGTTTATGCTTGGACTATTGTTTGTTTAGATGAATGTGTACCTTCAGGTGTGTTGGAAATTGCTCCCAGGAATGAACCAGACCTGTGGAGGTTACAATTATTTCAGTGTTGTCTCTTTTGATTTTCCATGATGTCAAGAAAGAGGCACTGAGTTGGAAGGCAGCTTGAAATGACATCACAGGTGACACCTCCGATAGGCTAATTGACATCATTTGGAGTCAATCAGAAGCTTCTAAAGCAAACATAATTTTCTGAATTTTCCAAGCTGTTTAAAGGCACAGTCAACTTAGTGTATGTAAACTCTGACCCACTGGAATGTGATACAGTGACTTATAAGTGAAATAATCTGTCGTAAACAATTGTTGGAAAAATGACTTGTATGCACAAAGATGTCCTAACCGACTTGCCCAAATATTAGTTGTTAACAAGAAATCTGTGGAGTGTTGAAAAACAAGTTTATGACTCCAACTATGTATGTAAACTTCAACTTCAACTTAAGTATTCAGGCCCTTTGCTATTATAGACTGAATTGACCTCGAGTGCATCCTGTTTTCACTGATCATCCTTGGATTTTTCTACAACTTGATTGGAGTCCACCTGTGGTAAATTAATTGATTGGACATGATTGGAAAGGAACAGACCTGTCTATATAAGGTCCCACAGTTGACAGTGCATGTCAGAGCAAATACCAAGCATGAGGTTGAAGCAATTGTCCAGAGTCTGAGACAGATATATGTCGAGGCACAGATCTGGGAAATGGTACCAAAACATTTCTGCAGCATTGAAGGTCCCCAGAACACAGTGGCCTTCATCATTCTTAAATGGAAGAAGTTTAGAACCACCAAGACTCTTCCTAGAGCTGGCCGCCTGTCCAAAATGAGAAATCTGGGGAGAAGGCCTTGGTCAGGGAGGTGACCAAGAACTCGAAGGTCACGCACCTAAAACGCTCAGACCATGAGAAACAAGATTCTCTGGTCTGATGAAACCAAGATTGAACTCTTCGGCCTGATGTCAAGCATCACTTCTGGAGGCAACCTGGCACCATACTATGGTGAAGCATTGTGGTGGCAGCATCATGCTGTGGGGTGTTTTTCAGCGGCAGGGATTGGGAGACTAGTCAGGATCCTTGATGAAAACCTTCCAGGACTCAGACGGGGCCAACGTCACCTTCAACAGGAAATTACCTTAAGTACACAGCCAAGACAAGCAGAAGTGGCTTTGGGACAAGTCTCTGAATGTCCTTGAGTGGCCTAGCCAGAGCCCGGACTTGAACTCGATTGACACATCTCTGGAAGATCTGAAAATAGCTGTGCAGCAACGCTCCCATCCAACGACAGAGTTGAGAGGATCTGCAGAGAAGAATGGGAGAAACTCCCCAAATACAGGTGTGCCAAACTTGTACCGTCATACCAAGAAGACTCAAGGCTGTAATTGTGCCAAAGTGCCTAGAGCAAGTACTGCGTACAGGGTCTAATACTTATGTAATGTGATCCTTTTTTAGTTTATTTATATATACATTAAAAAACGTTTTGCTTTGTCATTATGGGTTGGTGGGTGTTGTAGATTTGGGGGGGGGGGGGTGTAATCAATTTTAGAATAATGCTGTAACAAGATGTGGGAAAAGTAAAGTGGTCTGAATACCTTCCAAAGGGGATACATTTTAAATTTGACGTTTTTACAAGTTTGGTTTGAAGGGTAGCGTAGCACAAAAGCACTCCCTCTATGCAGAATGTAAATGGCTATAAATAAATATGGTTCAACTGGCATTAGATAGACAAGTTCAACTAACAAGAATAGCAGTACAGCAAATGTGAATCAACTTTCAGATAATGAATTGAAAGTGGTATGTGTTAGTCTTTGTGCATGGCTTCTTATTCACAGAGGGCCAGTGTGGGTACAGGGTTGTGTTCTAACCAAACAAAATCACACCTGATTCAACCAATCAGGTCTTGAGTTAAGTCTTTGATTAGTTGAATCAGGTGTGTGTACTGGTTGGCAAGAACAAAAGCCTAAGTGTACATTCATATCTGTGGATACAATTGGACACCCCCCTGTTACGAGTGCTACTTTCATCATGATGAATAGTAATGATCAGTTTATTTGAGTAACTTTAGGGGACATTTTACTTAAATGTCCGTTTGTAAGTTTTAGACATTTGGAAATGAATTATGTAAGAGGTGGGCTTATTTGGAACACACACGGGCTGAAAGCGTACATTCGGTACCCATTAAGCTCAGTCTGGACTTCACATATTTTATCAAATATTTGTATCTCTTGTTAAAAAATGTTGTAAGTAAAGTCATAAAACTTGATCAGAGATTTATCTTAAATTTTTCTCCACTTAATTTTTTTATTTGATTTCCCCCCCCACACACAAAAAAAATATTGAGGGCAGTATGTATTGGACATTTCTAAACTTAGATTTTGGTGGGCTTATTAGGTACACACAAATACTAAAATATAGTTTTTGGGTGGAATTTTCCTTTAAGTGTCAGTGGTCTTTTTAAAGAGAATCTGGATATTCTCTGCTGTTACATGCTCATTTCAGGTATTAAAACCCCAAATATGGTTGTACTTGTATTATACTTGTTTATATTTTTGTTGTCTTTTGAGTCTTGTAAAGCATCTATTACATTTGAGAGCAGTTACATTTCTCCAGCCACATCCTTCAGTTGAAGTGGCGGGGCTGGCCACAGACAATGCTGCCTGATTATCCATTCAGCGTTTTCCAGGGTTAGGAAATACCACAAAATCAGTAGAGCAAAGCAAGCAAACTGATCACAGGTCAGTCAAAAAGTTAAGCATCTATCCCATGTGTCATAAAGCACCACTAGAGTTCAGAGAGAATGTTGCACAGTGTTGATGCACAGTGTTGATGAACTGGTTGTTTTGAGCAAGATAATGTTCTTTCAAGCTGAAAAACAAGGTAACAGTAGCTAGGTTTCCATTCAATTAGCGACAGATTTCCATGCAAATATAAAAAGAATCTGCATAAAACAAGTTGCACGTTTTAGACCAGAGATGTTTCCATCAAACTGACTTTTTGCGGATAAAAGGCTGTGCATGATTACGCAATGCACATAAAAATAACTTTTGCCATTTAAATTGGGTGCACGTTTTGGTTTTTGCCCTACCACTATACAGCAGATAAAAATAATTCAAGCTRGATGATGAGTTGGTTATTTCAATCAGCTGTGTAGTGGCAGGGCAAAAAACTAAACGTGTACCCAGGGAGGGCCCCAGGACCGAGTTTGGGAAACCCTGCTTTAACCAACAGCTCGCAAATCAAATCAAGTTTATTTTATATAGCCCTTCYTACATCAGCTAATATCTCGAAGTGCTGTACAGAAACCCAGCCTAAAACCCCAAACAGCAAGCAATGCAGGTGTAGAAGCACGGTGGCTAGGAAGAACTCCCTAGAAAGGCCGAAACCTAGAGAGGAACCAGGCTATGAGGGGTGGCCAGTCCTCTTCTGGCTGTGCCGGGTGGAGATTATAACAGAACATGGCCAAGATGTTCAAAATGTTCATAAATGACKAGCATGGTCAAATAATAATCAGGAATAAATGTCAGTTGGCTTTTCATAGCCGATCATTAAMAGTTGAAAGCAGCAGGTCTGGGACAGGTAGGGGTTCCATAACCGCAGGCAGAACAGTTGAAACTGGAACAGCAGCAAGGCCAGGTGGACTGGGGACAGCAAGGAGTCATCATGCCCGGTAGTCCTGACGTATGGTCCTAGGGCTCAGGTTCTCCGAGAGAGAGAGAGAAGGAGAGAATTAGAGAGAGCATACTTAAATTCACACAGGACACTGGATAAGACAGGAGAAGTACTCCAGATATAACCAACTGACCCTAGCCCCCCGACACAAACTACTGCAGCATAAATACTGGAGGCTGAGACACAAGACGCAGATGCAGTGCGGGTAGGCTACCTACATTATGAGATTATTATGGATAACAGCGATTTATTATTTGTCAAACGGCAGCCAAGCATCGATCATGTCGCCAGAATAAGACCCTGGATATTTATTGGAAAGGAGCATCAAACTCCTCATCTTGCAAATTCAGCACCCTGTGAAGTTCATCATAATTGATTTAATCTGTATCTTAAACTGCATGCTTTCCCAAGTCGTAGTGGGAGGACCACACAACATATCTCATGACTCCAAATGTACTACGATATTATGGTTATTATATCAATACTTGCGCATAGAGGGTTTCCACTGACATTTCTCGCATAATTAATTTTACCGACACAAAAAGATCCCACCATGTCGAACAAACAAATTCTATTTTAAATTGTACCGGTGTGGTTTGTGGTACTGAGAGGGAAAAAGTACACAGTGTTCCTTGCATTTAGATGTAAAAACATTGTTCTTGCATGCAAATTGATCACGCAACAGTTGCCACCTGTATCATACTAATTCCTTTATCAGTGACACTGCTGAGGGAGAGTGCCTGGGGTCATGTAAAGTTGGCTGACACAACTAAAACAAATGAGCTATTAGTTAACACTTGAACCCTGAATCAGTAATTCGTAATTAAGAAGCTTTATCTTTCAAGGTACATTTTAATTTGTTACTCTTCAACCAAGTTGTCGTAGAGCAGTGCAAACAAACCAGGCCCTCCTACTACATGTATATCCTAATAAAATAAAAAACATAAAGCAGAACATTTAGTACAGTGCATTTTGACGTTGGGGTTCATGGATTAAATGTTGCTCATACACATCCACTTCCTATTTTGTGTTCTCTTTCCTCAATGTGCATTGGTTAATTATTGCATTAGTTAATTGGTTATTGCACTGGCTAATTATTGCATTGGTTAATAGGTTATTGCATTGGTTAATTAATACATTGGTTAATTAACCTGCTCTCTCATTTTTCTTTATAAGTTGGGTAACCCCTTTATTCAGTATTGGAAATAAGCGGAGGCTAGAGGAAGATGACATGTACCATGTGCTTCCTGATGATGCTTCTCAGGTCCTGGGAGAGGAACTACAGAGGTATGACATACTGTGGCCCAGCTCTATTTTGCTCCCTAGGGCCTAGCCCTATCCCCTAGCCTAGCCCTATCCCCTAGCCTAGCCCTGTCCCTAGGACATTGTCCTAGCCCTATCCCCTAGCCTAGCCCTGTCCCTAGGACATTGTCCTATCCCCTAGCCTAGCCCTGTCCCTAGGACATTGTCCTAGCCCTATCCCCTGGCCTAGCCCTTTCCCTAGGACATTGCCCTATCCCCTAGCCTAGCCCTATCCCCTAGCCTAGCCCTTTCCCTAGGAAATTGCCCTATCCTCTAGCCTAGCCCTTTCCCTAGGACATTGCCCTGTCCCCTGGCCTAGCCCTATCCCCTAGCCCCTTCCCTAGGACATTGCCCTGTCCCCTGGCCTAGCCCTATCCCCTAGCCTAGCCCTTCCTCTTAGACATTGCCCTAGCCTAGCCCTGTCCCCTAGCCTAGCCCTACCCCTGGCATAGCCCTATCCCCTAGCCCTTCCCTAGGACATTGCCCTTTCCCCTAGCCTAGCCCTAATCCCCTAGTCCTAGCCCTTTCCCTCTTCATTGTTTACATCCCTTATTGTATTTTTTTGTTTTCAGAGCATTGAGAGAACTTTCCCTGGCTCTATTTGGAGTTTCATGCTAAACACTGAACTTAGCACCATTGTGTATTTAGGCTCTGTTGTGTTTTCTGATCATAGTCTAACAATGTGCTAATCTCTCCAGGCATTGGGATAAGGAGGTTCGAATGGCTGCCAAGGAGCTGCGGATGCCCAAACTCACCAAAGCCATTGTGAAGTGCTATGGGAAACCCTACGCAGTGCTGGGGATCTTTAGTTTCACTGTAGTATGTAGAAATATACGTTTTCCGGTTCTTGAACATAACATTTGACCTATGTACATATAGTACATAGTAAGTGGGTTTTCTATTCATATATGTCAGCTTTTACAGTGTAAATAAGTGGATTTGAGTTCAGGTTGAAATCTCTCTACCTCTTCTCTTGTTCCTCCAATAGGAGGTGATTAAGGTGATCCAGCCAGTGTTCTTGGGAAAGCTGATCCAGTACTTTGAGAAGTACGANTCTCTACCTCTTCTCTTGTTCCTCCAATAGGAGGTGATTAAGGTGATCCAGCCAGTGTTCTTGGGAAAGCTGATCCAGTACTTTGAGAAGTACGATCCTGATGATATGAACGCGCTGTATGAGGCCTTAGGCTACGCTGCTGGTATCTCTCTGTCCACTGTCGCGCTGACCGTCCTCCAAATTCATTATTACTACCACGTCCTGAGGACCGGCATGAAGATACGAGTGGCCATGTGTCACATGATCTACAAGAAGGTCATTATACGCTACATACCTGCATACAGCATTATACAAACTAAAATCTTTAAGAACAATTTACTAGTAAATGTAATTTCCCCCATAGGCCCTGTGTCTCAGCAGTGCAGCGATGGGAAAAACAACCACAGGCCAAATAGTGAACCTGCTATCCAACGATGTCAACAAGTTTGATGAGGTAAAAGCAGGAAGTAAATGCGGTTACTTTGGATGAAATGGTTGAGCACATCTCCCTCAGTTCATTCCGTACGTTTCTGAAGAGTATGGCTGTAGCTTATATGACAGAGGCCCCATATAACAATTGACCCTTCGTCAAATGTACAGGAATGGAATGCACCAATATCCGCAATGCCTTTGAGCCYTCTGTCATCCTGTCCTTGCAACTAAAGTACATAAGTTAAATCCACAGAGAGAACAAAGTCATGGATGAATGGAAAATGCAGATTGCTGCGTAGCACAAATGTTTACAATTATCCGATGCTAAACTCAAACCAGACTGAAGGTATATAACATGGGGAGCCCATGCAGCTTATGAAGACAAGCGTGGCCTGTTGGCCGCTGTAGTAGGTCATGAATCCAGCTCGAAGGCTCATTATCTGTGTTATGCTAAATGCAACTACATAGAAACATGTTACAGCTAAGTGAACCAAGGATCACTGGTCTTTGCAGGTGACCACCAATCTGCACTACCTCTGGATAGCACCTCTGCAGGCTGTGGTGGTTATCATACTCCTGTGGTATGAGATTGGCCCGTCGTGCCTGGCAGGCGTGGCTGTCCTTGTGTTCCTCCTGCCACTACAGACCATGTTTGGAAAGCTCTTCGGCTCCCTCAGGTGAATTACATAAGTTACATGACATGGCTTGAACTTAGTGGGGTCTTCTTGAGAAGTTGACCTCGTCCTTATCTATAGGGGGCAATGTTTTTCAGTGAGTGGCTCCTATGCTTCATTGACTATGTCAGAGCTACCTGTTCAATGGTAACCCATAGGTCAACCTATATGTTAAAATGATGTCCTTGTCTTAAACCCCTTTTCTGTTTTGACTAATGATTTACCTCTTAGAACATTCCAAGCACATGTGAAGAAAAGTTAGCTTCATATGTTGGCTGGCAATTGAACTGTGAACTCATGCTTGGGCAGTTGTTCACACAATCAACAAAACAAGTGCTGGAAGTAATAGCTTTGATTAGGCGTTATGAAACCCTAAAGCAATGCAGACTTCTCTGATTCTACGAAAGAGTTCTTAGTTGAATGCAATTGAAACATTGCCATCGACTCGTTAAACTCAGGAAACGTCAGTAGTTTCTGTTCACAAAGAGATATGACTGAACTGACTGAGTGACCTCCTTTTCTTGCAGGAGTAAAACKGCTGCCTTGACTGACAATAGGATACGCACCATGAATGAAGTGGTGTCTGGAATCAGGATCATCAAAATGTATGCCTGGGAGAAGCCCTTCTCAGCACTGGTCAATGATGTCAGAAGGTAAAAACTAAGAAACGTCCTCTCACTGTCAACTGCGTTTATTTTCAGCAACCTTAACATGAGTAAATATTTGTATAAACATAACAAGATTCAACAACTGAGACATAAACAGAACAAGTTCCACAGACATGTGACTAACATAAATTGAAMAATGTATCCCTGAACAAAGGGGGGATCAAAATCAAAAGTAACAGTCAGTATCTGGTGTGGCCACCAGCTGCATTAAGTACTGCAGTGCATCTCCTCCTCATGGACTGCACCAGATTTGCCAGTTCTTGCTGTGAGATGTTACCCCACTCTTCTACCAAGGCACCTGCAAGTTCCTGGACATTTCTGGGGGGAATGGCCCTAGCCCTCACCCTCGGATCCAACAGGTCCCAGACGTGCTCAATGGGATTGAGATCCGGGCTCTTCGCTGGCCATGGCAGAACACTGACATTCCTGTCTTGCAGGAAATCACGCACAGAACGAGCAGTATGGCTGGTGGCATTGTCATGCTGGAGGGTCATGTCAGGATGAGCCTGCAGGAAGGGTACCACATGAGGGAGGAGGATGTCTTCCCTGTAAGGCACAGCATTAAGATTGCCTGCAATGACAACAAGCTCAGTCCGATAATGCTGTGACACACCGCCCCAGACCATGACGGACCCTCCACCACCAAATCGATCCCGCGCCAGAGTACAGGCCTCGGTGTAACGCTCATTCCTTGGACGATAAACACCAATCCGACCATCACCCCAAAGTGAGAACCGTGACTTGTCAGTGAAGAGCACTTTTTGCCAGTCCTGTCTGGTCCAGCGACGGTGGGTTTGTACCCATAGGCGACGTTGTTGCCGGTGATGTCTGGTGAGGACCTGCCTTACAACAGGCCTACAAGCCCTCAGTCCAGCTTCTCTCAGCCTATTGCGGACAGTGTGAGCACTGATGGAGGGATTGTGTGTTCCTGGTGTAACTCGGGCAGTTGTTGTTGCCGTCCTGTACCTGTCCCGCAGGTGTGATGTTCGGATGTACCGATCCTGTTCAGGTGTTGTTTCACGTGGTCTGCCACTGCGAGGACGATCAGCTGTCCGTCCTGTCTCCCTGTAGCGCTGTCTTAGGCGTCTCACAGCACAACCATTGCAATTTATTGCCCTGGCCACATCTGCAGTCATCACGCAGATGAGCAGGGACCCTGTTCATCTTTCTTTTGGTGTTTTTCAGAATCAGTTAAAAGGCCTCTTTAGTGTCCTAAGTTTTCATAACCGTGACCTTAATTGCCTACTGTCTGTAAGCTGTTAGTGTCTTAACGACCGTTCCACAGTTGCATGTTCATTAATTGTTTATGGTTCATTGAACAAGCATGGGAAACAGTGTTTAAACCCTTTACAATGAAGATCTGTGAAGTTATTTAGCTTTTTACGAATGATCTTTTAAAGACAGAGTCCTGAGTTTACAATAGTAACATAAATTGTATATGTTTATTTCTATTATGGGGCGGCAGCGTAGCCTAGTGGTTAGAGCTTTGGGCTAGTAACTGAAAGGTTGCAAGTTCAAATCCCCGAGCTGACATGGTACAAATCTGTTGTTCTGCCCCTGAACAAGGCAGTGTTCCTAGGCCGTCATTGAAAATAAGAATTTGTTCTTAACTGACTTGCCTAGTTAAATAAAGGTAAAACAAATAAAATATTAGCTGGATACACAAACGGTATGATAAACTAACAACCCTCAGCTAGATGGGATCAATCTCTTTAACGTTCTCATTCCTTGTACTGTCTCAGTCTATTTTGTCCTGATGGTGGTGCTGTGGAGCGATGGTGCATGAACCCCGCCATGGCTGCTTGCAGCTATATCTTTTATATGAATATCCCTTCTGGGTCAATTAAGATGTATTGATTTAAATTGAAAATAACGTTTGCAAGCTTGCAACTGTTGTTTTCAAAGGGGAATATCAAAAACCTGAAAATAAAAAGGTCATTCCACCAAATTAATACCTTTTGTGTAGTGTAACTTAGGCATTTTTGTGCACATGTTCAACTTAAAGGAGAAATCCATCAAAAACCACTCATTCCTTACATTTATAGTGTTAAATAACACTGTGAGAACAATATTTTTTGTGAACAAATGTTTCATTTTGGTGTTATAATAAGGTTGGTAGCAACATGGAAAATCGTTGTGGAAATCGGTTCCAGCTCAAGTCGACTACAAAATCCGCAATGCTCTCTCTCTATGGGCTGGCTAGCTACCTAGCTTTGTAGCCAAGTTAGCTACACACAATAATACCAAAGACAATATCAGCATGTAAAGTAGCTCCTGTAGTTAGCTTTAAAATTGCCTAAACAAACTGCACTCTCAATTTAGGAGTCTACAATCTCACCATGTTCAAACTGCAGATCGATGTGTCTCTCAGATTGGTCTAACATTCGCAATGACAGATATACTTTTGAGGAGATAGGAAACCTTACCCATGCACGTCACTGGGCCGCGCGGTGCATTCTGGGCGATTCTGGGACAAGGAGCGCTCTCCTTCAAGGACTGAATGGGAGTCTATTGGGCGCTAGCMKAAAAAAACACATTAGCATGAATTTCGTCAACAAAAAGTACAACATTACAAATCCTTTCCCGAGATGTGAGGTATTTAACTTATCTGTCATGTCGTACAGCTTTGTAATCGTGACATTACGTACTTTCGAGGAAAATAGACAGGATTCTTGTCATATACACTGCTCAAAAAAATAAAGGGAACACTAAAATAACACATCCTAGATCTGAATGAATGAAATATTCTTATTAAATACTTTTTTCTTTACATAGTTGAATGTGCTGACAACAAAATCACACAAAAATTATCAATGGAAATCAAATTTATCAACCCATGGAGGTCTGGATTTGGAGTCACACTCAAAATTAAAGTGGAAATCCACACTACAGGCTGATCCAACTTTGATGTAATGTCCTTAGAACAAGTCAAAATGAGGCTCAGTAGTGTGTGTGGCCTCCACGTGCCTGTATGACCTCCCTACAACGCCTGGGCATGCTCCTGATGAGGTGGCGGATGGTCTCCTGAGGGATCTCCTCCCAGACCTGGACTAAAGCATCCGCCAACTCCTGGACAGTCTGTGGTGCAACGTGGCGTTGGTGGATGGAGCGAGACATGATGTCCCAGATGTGCTCAATTGGATTCAGGTCTGGGGAACGGGCGGGCCAGTCCATAGCATCAATGCCTTCCTCTTGCAGGAACTGCTGACACACTRCAGCCACATGAGGTCTAGCATTGTCTTGCATTAGGAGGAACCCAGGGCCAACRGCACCAGCATATGGTCTCACAAGGGGTCTGAGGATCATCTCGGTACCTAATGGCAGTCAGGCTACCTCTGGCGAGCACATGGAGGGCTGTGCGGCCCCCCAAAGAAATGCCACCCCACACCATGACTGACCCACCGCCAAACCGGTCATGCTGGAGGATGTTGCAGGCAGCAGAACGTTCTCCACGGCGTCTCCAGACTCTGTCACGTCTGTCACATGTGCGTGTGAACCTGCTTTCATCTGTGAAGAGCACAGGGCGCCAGTGGCGAATTTGCCAATCTTGGTGTTCTCTGGCAAATGCCAAACGTCCTGCACGGTGTTGGGCTGTAAGCACAACCCCCACCTGTGGATGTCGGGCCCTCATACCACCCTCATGGAGTCTGTTTCTGACCGTTTGAGCAGACACATGCACATTTGTAGCCTGCTGGAGGTCATTTTGCAGGGCTCTGGCAGTGCTCCTCCTTGCACAAAGGCGGAGGTAGCGGTCCTGCTGCTGGGTTGTTGCCCTCCTACGGCCTCCTCCACGTCTCCTGATGTACTGGCCTATCTCCTGGTAGCACCTCCATGCTCTGGACACTACGCTGACAGACACAGCAAACCTTCTTGCCACAGCTCGCATTGATGTGCCATCCTGGATGAGCTGCACTACCTGAGCCACTTGTGTGGGTTGTAGACTCCGTCTCATGCTACCACTAGAGTGAYAGCACCGCCAGCATTCAAAAGTTGACCAAAACATCAGCCAGGAAGCATAGGAACTGAGAAGTGAGCTGTGGTCCCCACCTGCAGAACCACTCCTTTATTGGGGGTGTCTTGCTAATTGCCTATAATTTCCACCTTTTGTCTATTCTATTTGCACAACAGCATGTGAAATTTATTGTCAATCAGTGTTGCTTCCTAAGTGGACAGTTTGATTTCACAGAAGTGTGATTGACTTGGAGTWACATTGTGTTGTTTAAGTGTTCCCTTTATTTTTTTGAGCAGTGTACATATACACTGACTTTGAGAAGGGATTGTGTGATGATTAGCTTAGCAACCACATGACACCGTGAACGCGATTGGTCGACAGTCTGCTGGGTGGGGCGTTATACGTTTCTTCAAATCATTGGATTCCTATCTCTTTCTATACTTTCTCTGGCTACGGCACCATGCAATGCACCCTGAACTAAAGAGGCAGGTAAATAGGAAAAATGTGCCAGAAGACCCTCAGTTAAATTACACATTTCTCGAGGTAGGAATATCATTTTTTATTTATTTATATAGCCCTTCATACATCAGCTGATATATCAAAGCGCTGTACAGAAACCCAGCCTAAAACCCCAAACAGCAAGCAATGCAGGTGTAGAAGCACGAATATCATCAATGGCTCATTCGAGAGAAGACATTTGAGTTATGACATGGGCCAGTATTGAAATCTGACATTATAGACCTTTTCACAATCTAAAAGTATTCCTATTAACTTCCAGTGTAGCGAGAGTGACTTTATCACAGTGCTACGTCATACCGGACGGAGTTCTGCCTGCTTGAACGCCAATGACTCGGATACACACGAAACCATGAAATGACCCAGGGAATCGGTAGAACGTCACTCAGATGCACAAAAACAATATAACATTCAAAATGAGTGAACCTTTCCTTTTTTAAGACTTTTATTTTATTTTTTCAATTTCAAGAGGTGAAATAAAATGGACTATAGTAAGTGCCTATTATGTGCCAAATAAAGTAAGTGTTGACCTTAACAAGGTAGACTGTAACGGGGTTGACGATTTCATCTTAAATCATCCATAAATTCCATTAACAGGGGTAATGGAAGCTTGTTGTAACAGGGTTATGCTCAACCCACTCAGTTTTCTACTACAAAACACATTATTATACTCTGACTTGACTATAAGATGTTTGTTTCTTTTAAAACCAGAGTTCAGTTAATGTAACGGAGTTGACCTTAAAATGAGGGACAGACATTTCATGTGATAAGATGAATCACTCACATGAAATAAATAATCATCTTCAGAAATGACTTTGTCAAAGCAACAAAATAACTAGGGCCTTATAATGATGGTGAAAACTTGGAGACATTTTTCGGGATTAACCAGTTAAATGTAATCTATATAATCCCCAAAAGTAATTATTTATCATGAGGGTCATAAACAATAACTAGTAATGTGTACTCAAAGAAAGGCTAAAATCATACCTTTCTGGTAAAAATAGTTATAKATTGCTTAGGTGTAGACACTTGAGGACACAAGCTCAAGTACACAGTGACATTTTTTAATTTTATTTCCTGTTCAACAAAACTGTATGAATATGGTTTGAAATGACTTACTGTATATGCTTTCTAAATATAGCATAATAAAATGATAAAACTATTAATATTTCACGTTCCTTATGACTGTAAAATACATTTCTGTATGTTTATTGTTTGAGAAAATGTTCATATTTTCTAAAGTTCGTTCTTGATCAAAACATCTGCCCCCATCGCTGTGAACGTCTGAGCTCTAGCTTGGCTGAACTCATTAGGAACTCTCATTTCATCTCATATTAATCTTGTCCATCTATGACAAACTTTTTAAAAATTGATCTATTATTTTCCCATGATGAAACCACTCTCTCCTGCTGCGCTACGATGTAAGGATTGCAGGCATGTGCTTTGTCCATGATGTACAGTTGTAGTCGGAAGTTTACACACCTTAGCCAAATACATTTGAGATACGTTTTTCACAATTCCTGACATTTAATCCTAGTAAAAATTCTCTATACTAGGTCAGTTAGGATCACCACTTTATTGTAAGAATGTGAAATGTCGGAATAATAGTAGAGAGAATGATTTTTTTCAGCTTTTATTTCTTTCATCACATTCCCAGTGGGTCAGAAGTTTACATAGGCTCAAGTAGTATTTGGTAGCATTGCCTTTAAYTTGTTTAACTTGGGTCAAACGTTTCAGGTAGCCTTCCACAAGCTTCCCACAATAAGTTGGGTGAATTTTGGCCCATTCCTCCTGACAGAGCTGGTGTAACTGAGTCAGGTTTTTAGGCCTCCTTGCTCACCTACGCTTTTTCAGTTCTGCCCACAAATTTTATATAGGCTTGAGGTCAGGGCGTTGTGATGGCCACTTCCAATACCTTGACTTTGTTGTCCTTAAGCCATTTTGCCACAACTTTGGAAGTATGCGTGGGTCATTGTCCATTTGGAAGACCCATTTGCGACCAAGCTTTAACTTCCTGACTGATTTCTTGAGATGTTTGCTTCAATATATCCACATAATTTCCTCTCCTCATGATGCCATCTATTTTGTGAATGCACCAGTCCTCCTGCAGCAAGGCACCCCCACAACATGATGCTGCCAGCCCTGTGCTTCATGGTTGGGATGGTGTTCTTCGGCTTGCAAGCCTCCCCTTGTTCCTCCAAAAATAACAATGGTCATTATGGCCAAACAGTTCTATTTTTGTTTCATCAGACCAGAGGACATTACTCCAAAAAGTATGATCTTTGTCCCATGTGCAGTTGCAAACCGTAGTCTGGCTTTTTTATGGCGGTTTTGGAGCAGTGGCTTCCTTGCTGAGCGGCCTTTCAGGTCATGTCAATATAGGACTCGTTTCAATGTGGATATGGATACTTTTGTACCTGTTTTCTCCAGTACCTTCACAAGGTCCTTTGCGGTTGTTCTGGGATTGATTTGCACTTCTCGCACCAAAGTACGTTCATCTCTAGGAGACAGAACACGTCTCCTTCCTGAGCGGTATGGCGGCTGCATGGTCCCATGGTGTTTATACTTGCATACTATTGTTTGTACAGATGAACGTGGTACCTTCAGGCGTTTGGAAATTGCTAACAAGGATGAACCAGACTTGTGGAGGTCTACAATTGCATTGTCTGTTTTCTTTTGATTGTCCCATGATGTCAAGCAAAGAGGCACTGAGTTTGAGAGGAGGCACTGAGCTAGAAATACATCCACAGGTACACCTCCAATTGACTCAAATAATGTAAATTGCCTATCAGAAGCTTCTAAAGCCATGACATCATTTTCTGGAGTTTTCCAAGCTGTTTAAAGGCACAGTCAACTTAGTGTATGTAATAATAATAAATAATAAAATGTGATACAGTGAAATAATCTGTCTGTAAACAATTATTGGACAAATTACTTGTCATGCACAAAGTAGATGTCTAACCGACTTGCCAAATCTATAGTTTGTTACCTCTCTAGGATAGGGGGCAGAATTTTCACGTTTGGATGAAAAGCATACCCAAATTCAACTGCCAGCTACTCATCCCCAGAAGATAAGATATGCATATTATTAGTAGATTTGGATAGAAAACACTCTGGAGTTTCTAAAACTGTTTGAATCATGTCTGAGTATAACAGAACTTATTTAGCAGGCAAAACCCAGAGGACAGAATTTRTTTTGTTTTTGAAGTCACTCTTTTCAATGGGTTTCATTGGGAATCCAGATTTCTAAGGGACCTTCTTGCAGTTCCTACCGCTTCCACTGGATGTCAACAGTCTTTAGAAATTGGTTGAGGTTTTTCCTTTGTGTAATGAAGAAGTACGGCKATCTTGAACAAGGGTAACTTGAAGTGTACRGTTGGATAGAGGCGTGTGACCAGAAAGCTAGCTACAGTTTGTTTTCCTCCTGTATTGAACACAGATCATCCCGTCTTTTATTTTATTGATTATTTACGTTAAAAAATACCTAAAGTTGTATTACAAAAGTAGTTTGAAATGTTTTGGCAAAGTTTACAGGTAACTTTTGAGATATTTTGTAGTCACATTGAGCAAGTTGGAACCAGTGTTTTTCTGGATCAAACGCGCCAAATAAATGGACATTTTGGATATATATAAGCGAAAATGTTAGTCGGAACCGGTACAATAACCACATCCTAAGAGGTTTTAAGTGGGTTAAATTCTTCCTAGAAGTCAATGGGTGCACAGAGGGAGATGTCAAAATGCAGAATTCTGGCACGTCAAAATGRAGAATTCTGGCACGTCTTTTTTCTTATAATTTTTGGGGGATTAATTGAACTTTCCATGTGGTCTATACCGTCCGGCAAACAGACCAATAGGCTTCAAGACAGCTTCTCCCTCCAAGCCATAAGAGCGCTAAATAGCCAGACTTGACTCAAAGGTGTGAATACTTATAGATATTTTTGTATTTTATTTTCAAACATTTGTAAAAAAAAAAAAAAAATGAAAAAATATGTTTTGACTTTGTCATTATGGGTTATTGTTTGTAGATGGGTGAGAAATAAAATCAATATAATCCATTTTGTATTCAGGCACAACAAACCAAATGTGGATTAAATGTGGATCCACCGGACGTGATACCTGTCCCAGACCTGCTGTTTTCAACTCTTAATGATCGGCTATGAAAAGCCAACTGACATTTATTCCTGATTATTATTTGACCATGCTGGTCATTTATGAACATTTTGAACATCTTGGCCATGTTCTGTTATAATCTCCACCCGGCACAGCCAGAAGAGGACTGGCCACCCCTCATAGCCTGGTTCCTCTCTAGGTTTCTTCCTAGGTTTTGGCCTTTCTAGGGAGTTTTTCCCAGCCACCGTGCTTCTACACCTGCATTGCTTGCTGTTTGGGGTTTTAGGCTGGGTTTCTGTACAGCACTTCGAGATATTAGCTGATGTACGAAGGGCTATATAAAATAAACTTGATTGATTGATMAAGTCAAGGTGTATGAATATAGTGTGTGCATGTCTGCATGTGTGATTTTATAGTGTTTGGCCCTGTGCCAGGCACCCCTAGCAAGGACTCAGAGGGAGCAAAGCCACATGCACTTCACCAGCTGCCAACAAACAGCTATCYGTTACATCACAGGTCTAGTCCCCTGATCCCTCTGAGACCTGGCTGTAGTCTTTCTGCTTCTCTTTGTTCTTTAACACGAGGATAAGTTGCATTTATTTGTCTGAGAATGTTATTGAATGTTACATTATATGGTAGCTTTTAGTGGAATGTCTGGGGCATTTGGGGAATTCTCCAAACACTATCTCCCATATTCCTGGCTGCAGCAAAGTGCATAATAGCTGTAATAGTAATTCTGCCGTTCTTCTTCCATGTTTCCTCAATGAGTGGAAAAACCTATTAAAATCCTTCAGTATCTAAAGGACATTAAAAAAATCACCAGCAAAATCTGTCAATTTAATGTTTTTTTGCATAGGGAATCGGACAAACACGATTTGAGAAAATGAACTGCAATTTTTAAAGGAACTGGAAGACTGTCTTTTGGCTAGCTAGGTCTTTTTGCGGAAGAGCCTTCTGCAACTGTGGTGGAAAGTAGCAGAGCTACAGCGCTACAAACTAATATGACCCCACTGTGGAAATGGGAGACTCTCATGAACACAATGGTGTACTCTTTCTTTTTTTTCTCTACGACCCCAACAAGTGTCACGGAAATCATCTGAAGGTAAACCATACAAAGGAATGGAAGTATGGAGGTATTTTTGTGCCATCAAATAAGGGGTTAAATAGGTGTCCAATAAAAGTAAATATATCTACTAGAACCTTATTCCTTTATGTACATTTGCCTTTTTTCTGTTGTAATTTACTAATGTGTTATTCACTGCGAATCTATGGGTTACAGTAATAAAAGCCAAATTCAATATTTTATCAAATAACAAAAATATCAACACGGTTTTTTTTTTTTTTTTTTTAAATACACACACCTAAAGGGGTCCTAAAATTCCAAATCAAATGGCTAAATGATCCATGGTATGACCCCCCCCCCCCCCCCCAAACGGCTTGTAAGCTTTTATAGGTTAATGGTGTTAGGTTCTAATTCTCAGAGTAAAAACTCAACGGACACTATGAAAGCTCAAACCAAGTTTATTCTTCCCAGAGGGTCAATACAGTTGCATTAGACAAAGACATTGTTCACACAAGCACTGATATTAAACCCTTTCTCCTAGGCTGAGTCTCCTCCTACACATCTGAACAGCCAAAGCATCTCTGTTGCTCAACAGAACCTTAGTGATATCTGTTCTTCCTCACTTCATCTGACCTGACCTCTACCCCAAAGGGCTCACTCCTCTTATCAATGCCTGCCACGTGATCGCTTTCCCTGCACTCAACACATTCCAAGCTTAATAGTACACACTATATACCTTCCTCCTACAGATAACCATTAACCTCTGGTGTAGACCATCGAAACATAGGCACTCAATATTTCAATAGGATACCTGATAATTAACCCTATCCCAAGTTTAGGAGCTAGAACCCAGAATCCATCAATGGAAAGGTTTAACAGATGTGTACCGGTAACAGAATGTTTTATTGCATTGTTATTATTGAAAGACTTCTTTCATTCTTCCCTCAGGGAAGAGATCTCCAAGATCATGTCAAGCTCATACCTGCGAGGTCTCAACATGGTCTCCTTCTTTGCGGCCAGTAAGATCATAGTCTTCATCACCTTCGCCGTCTACGTCCTCCTGGGGAACACCATCTCAGCCAGCCGGGTGTTTGTGGCAGTGTCTCTGTATGGTGCCATCAAGATCACAGTGACCCTCTTCTTCCCACAGGCCATAGAGAAAGTGTTCGAGACCATCATCAGTATCCGCAGGATCAAGGTACTCTATAGATCATCTGGCACAAAATGGCTGCTGTGCCTCACCTAGGTGCAATGAGTTATTGTGGTTTAGTAAGGTTTGTTTGGCTGCATCATCTCTCTGTTGACCCACAGAATTTCCTTCTGTTGGATGAGATTGAGAGACCCAACATGAGATTTACCCTGGAGGAAAAGAAAGACGCCTCTGTTGAGATCAAGGACTTAATTTGCTACTGGGACAAGGTGAATATTCTGGTCAAATGTTGATATACAAAACAAGAATACGCCTGTCCTGTGTGGTAGTTTCATGTATTGCTATGAAATGTCATTTCTCTCTCTCTCTCTCTCCACAGAGTCAGGACGCTCCATCTCTCCAGAACCTGTCACTCACAGTGAAGTCGGAACAGCTCGTTGCTGTCATTGGACCTGTGGGGTCTGGAAAGGTCAGAGGTCATACATACATAGTACACATACTTTTGTATATATATAGTGAACACCCCTTCAAATTAGTTGATTCGGCTATTTTAGCCACACCCTTTGCTGATAGGTGTATAAGATCCAGCACACAGCCATGTAATCTCTATAAACAAACATTGGCAGTAGAATGGTCTTACTGAAGAGCTCTGTGGCACCGTCATAGGATGCCACCATTCCAACAAGTCAGTTCATCAAATTTCTGCCCTGCTAGAGCTGCCCCTGGCAACTGTAAGTGCTGTTATTGTTATTTGGAAACGTCTAGGAGCAACAATGGCTCAGCTGCGAAGTGGTTGGCCACACAAGCTCACAGAACGGGATAGGCGAGTGCTGAAGCGAGACGTGTAAAAAAATTTAAAAAAAATAAATAAAAAAAAAAGTCTGTCTTGGGTTGCAACACTCACTACCAAGTTCCAAACTGCCTCTGGAAGCAACGTCATCAGAAGAACTGTTCATCGGGAGCTTCATGAAATGGGTTTCCATGGCTGAGCAGCTGCACACAAGCCTAAAATCACCATGCGCAATGCCAAGTGTTGGCTGGAGTGGTGTAGTAAAGCTCGCCGCCATTGGACTCTGGAGCAGTGGAAACACACTTCCCCATCTGGCAGTCCGACAGACGAATCTGGGTTTGACAGATGCCAGGAGAACGCTACCTGTCCCAATGCATAACACTGCCCACATGCACAAAGCGAGGTCCGTACAGAAATGGTTTGTCAAGATCGGTGTGGAAGAACTTGTCATGCCTGTACAGAGCCCTGACCTCAACCCCATCGAACACCTTTGGGAGGAATTGGAACACCACTGTGAGCCAGGCCTAATCGCACAACATCACTAATGCTCTTGAGGCTGAATGGAAGCAAGTCCCCAACATCTAGTGGAAAGCCTTCACAGAAGAGTGGAGGCTGTTATAGCAGCAAAGGGGGGGACCAACTCCATATTAATACCCATGAATTTGGAATGAGGTGTTCGATGAGCAGGTGTCCGAATACCTTTGGTCATGTAGTGTGTGTGTGTGTGTGTATATATGGTAAAATATGTAGTAAGCCATATCAGCCAGCTCACATGTTTACCAGCCCATCTCCCACAGTCCTCTCTGCTCAGCGCCATCCTGGGGGAGCTGCCTCACGACAAAGGGGTGTTGAGGGTCAAAGGTCAGCTGACCTACGCCTCCCAGCAGCCCTGGGTATTCCCTGGAACCATCCGCAGCAACATCCTGTTTGGCAAAGAGCTCCATCCTCAGAAGTATGAGAAGGTCCTGAGAGCCTGCGCCCTCAAGAGGGTAAGACACACTGGATGGAGTTCTCATGGTATTTAACGCTGGGAGCTTTGCAGTGGTTGTAATGGCTTTGTGTTCTGACTGTTAGCCCCTGTCGTCTCTGTTGTCCCTTCTGTGTTCAGGACATGGAGCTGCTGCCAGACGGCGACCTGACATTGATAGGGGACAGAGGAGCCACCCTCAGTGGGGGACAGAAAGCTAGAGTGAACCTGGCCCGGTAAYKCCACAGCTCCACTTCAAYRKYYAGTAGAAATGYMAKATTCTATAGATGAATATCCTCCAGTCTCTATCTGAAAGCCTTGTTGTGTCTCAGGGCTGTGTACCAGGATGCTGATATCTACCTGCTGGACGACCCTCTAAGTGCTGTGGATGCTGAGGTCGGGAGACACCTGTTTGAACAGTGAGTGAACCACAGTTTCAGCTAAACAGGCTGTATTTTTTTTAAACCTTTATTTTACCGGACTCGTCCCATTGAGATAAATAATTACTTTAKAAGAGAGACAAAGTAGCAGCTCAAAGTTTGACCCATTTACAACATAAAACACAACGCACTACAGTTTAAAAATATGCATTTACACATTGAGCAGCAAGATGATTTGGGGAGGTGTGGTGCAACTATGAAATGATGACCTCTTCCTAAATATATGGTGACATGATTCATTTTGCGTATGGTTTCCTAGAAACAAAGGGTGTCTCAACTAACCCTTTGGCTCAACTTACCCCACTACCCTCTAGTACAACTGAACTACATTCTTCCCAGACTCCGATTAGATCTACTTACTGGCTGCTGCTTTAGGGCAGGAATGGGTTTTTGTATAGCATTTACAAGTTAATGGATGTTCAGGGTCATGTGGATTCTCTGACGTTAGAACAGGCCTTCACTAGCAGTGTGAAACTGCACTTAAACTGTCTGTCTCCATGTGTCTGTGTGTCCAGGTGTATCTGTGGTATTTTGAAGAACAAGCCCCGCATCCTGGTCACCCACCAGTTGCAGTACCTCCAAGCAGCCAACCAGATCCTCGTCCTCAAGGAGGTGTGTTTCTGGCAGAATTTAACATTCTACACATGCTTTGTAACCTACGTATGACCACAGGTGCATTTCTGCTTACCTTTTTACTTTGCTGAGCACATAACATGTCTGCTGTCAATCTTTATGAAAGGAATAGTTCACCCAAAGGCATATTCATTTACATATGAATACAGACTCCAGAAGTTGGGCAGGGTGTGACGTGTGTGTGTGTGTGTGTGTGTGTGTGTGTGTGTGTGTGTGTGTGTGTCAGGGTCACATGGTGGCGAGGGGGACATACTCCGAGCTGCAGCACTCTGGGGTTGATTTCACCTCCCTGCTGAAGAGGGACGAGGAGGAGGAGCCACAAACCAACAACAATCCCTCAGTGGTCAAACACGCCTTATCCCAGAGCTCAATTTCCTCCTGGAATTCAGTGGTCTCCCACACCTCCTCCATGCACTCTGTTAAAGATGGAGCTGAACAGCTTCCGGTGGGTCCAAACCCCACCCACTTCCTTTCAAGCTCTTACACACAGTCACAAGGAGGATTTTCATTCTGAAGTATCCCAGATTGTCCCTCCTTTAGTTAACAGGGTATTATGTCCATGTCTCCTCCCTGTCCAGACAGTAGCAGAGGAGAGCCGATCGGAAGGCAACATCGGCGCCACCCTCTACTTCAAGTACTTAAACGCAGGAGCCAGCATCCTGGTTATGCTGGGCACAGTCCTCCTCAGTCTCATCGCGGAGGTATTAACACATCCAAAATGTCAGGCAGTGAATAACCATATGTCACTATTCTCCCGCCTAGCATCTACAGTAAATACAAGCATTTTGACTTCTGATAGATGCGTGCAAAATCAAACTCTGACCAGATTAAGGCATTGGAACCAATGACATTGCAATGATCTAACCAACTATAATATAATTTGTCACCCACAGGTAGCATACGTTCTTCAGGACTGGTGGCTGGCCTATTGGTAAGAAGCATCTATTGTTACAGTAGTACATTATTTGTTTCACAGTTCAGTTGGACCATAGCAATGTGAATGTTCAAATAACAACGCTGACTGTTTGATTGACAGGGCTGGAGAGCAGGAGAAACTCAATATTAACGGCACTGTGATTGTCCAAAATGGCCTCAACATCACTCAAGAATTGGACCTCAGTTTCTACATGGGCATTTATGCAGGTATACAGAAGAGCATTACTAAATATACTGTATATTTACTTCTCCCTTCAAAGAATGGGAATATTTTCCAAGTAAGTATGAGGTTGTCCCCTTACCTGGGAGGAAGCTTGGGAAAATCGTGTAATGACTGACAAGTCACCTTCTCTGTGTTCAGGTTTGACTCTGGCCTCGGTCATCTTTGGCTTTGCCAGGAGTCTGGTGATGTTCAATGTGCTGGTGAAAGCTGCTCAGTCTCTGCACAACCGCATGTTCAACTCTATCCTCCGGACGCCTGTACGCTTCTTTGACATTAACCCAATTGGTGAGAAACCCCTCGCATGCAATAGAATCTGTTTGTGTTGTCTTTTTCTTGTTGAGTACAATACAATTTCTTGTAATTGAGTCCTGACCTCAAAATGCTTTGAAACTGGTTGGGTGAGAGAACAGACGTCATTTCCACATCTATTTTTGATTTACATTTGGTTGGGTTGTCAACTAATGTGAATTCAACAAAAATAAATAAATGTCACTCCTTGTATTTAGGTTAAAAGTTGGGTGGAGAAAAAAAAACGAAATTCCCTTAAATTTGTTAGGAGATGAAAACTGGTCAAGTTGTGGAGAAATGCTAGATGCAAAATATAAGGCAAACAACTTCTATATTTAAAAGGTTTAATAGACAAACGTTCCTCTAAGAGGTTCGCTGCAAATCTCCCCTCCAGAGGAGAGGGCGGAACTAAATACTCGTGCCTTACCTGTTCGCTGTTTCACCCTTCCGTGTCTCGTGCCAAAGCATTAAATCAAGGCTGAGACCTTGGGGTTGAATAGATTATACATTTGAAACGTCTCAATTGCTTAGGACACCCATGGTCAATTTTTATGCCTCAGAGGCCCAGATACCAGTAACTAAGACCTGATTTACGGTGCCCTCTGGCCTTAGTGTACCTACAGTCGTGGCCAAAAGTTTTGAGAATGAGACAAATATTAATTTTCACAGTCTGCTGCCTCAGTGTCTTTTAGATATTTTTGTCAGATGTTACTATGTAATGCTGAAGTATAATTACAAGCATTTCATAAGTGTCAAAGGCTTTTATTGACAATMACATGAAGTTGATGCAAAGAGTCAATATTTGCAGTGTTGACCCTTCTTTTTCAAAATCTCTGCAATCTGCCCTGGCATGCTGTCAATTAACTTCTGGGCCACATCCTGACTGATGGCAGCCCATTCTTGCATAATCAATGCTTGGAGTTTGTCAGAATTTGTGGGTTTTGTTTGTCCACCCGCCTCTTGAGGATTGACCTCAATGGGATTAAGGTCTGGGGAGTTTCCTGGCCATGGACCCAAAATATCAATGTTTTGTTCCCTGAGCCACTTAGTTATCACTTTTGCCTTATGGCAAGGTGCTCCATCATGCTGGAAAAGGCATTGTTCGTCACCAAACTGTTCCTGGATGGTTGGGAGAAGTTGTTCTCGGAGGATGTGTTGGTACCATTCTTTATTCATGGCTGTGTTCTCAGGCAAAATTGTGAGTGAGCCCACTCCCTTGGCTGAGAAGCAACCCCACACATGAATGGTCTCAGGATGCTTTACTGTTGACATGACACAGGACTGATGGTAGCGTTCACCTTGTCTTCTCCGGACAAGCTTTTTTACAGATGCCCCAAACAATCGGAAAGGGGATTCATCAGAGAAAATGACTTTACCCCAGTCCTCAGCAGGCCAATCCCTATACCTTTTGCAGAATATCAGTCTGTCCCTGATGTTTTTCCTGGATTGAAGTGGCTTCTTTGCTGCCCTTCTTGACACCAGGCCATCCTCCAAAAGTCTTCGCCTCACTGTGCGTGCAGATGCACTCACACCTGCCTGCTGCCATTCCTGAGCAAGCTCTGTACTGGTGGTGCCCCAATCCCGCAGCTGAATCAACTTTAGGAGACGGTCCTGGCGCTTGCTGGACTTTCTTGGGTGCCCTGAAGCCTTCTTCACAACAATTGAACCACTCTCCTTGAAGTTCTTGATGATCCGATAAATGGTTGATTTTAGGTGCAATCTTACTGGCAGCAATATCCTTGCCTGTGAAGCCCTTTTTGTGCAAAGCAATGATGACGGCACGTGTTTCCTTGCAGATAACCATGAATGACAGAGGAAGAACAATGATTCCAAGCACTACCCTCCTTTTGAAGCTTCCGGTCTGTTATTCGAACTCAATCAGCATAACAGAGTGATCTCAAGCCTTGTCCTCGTCAACACTCACACCTGTGCTAACGACAGAATCACTGACATGTCAGCTGGTCCTTTTGTGGCAGGGCTGAAATGCAATGGAAATGGTTTTTGGGGATTCAGTTCATTTGCATAGCAAGAACTAACTTTGCAATTCATCTGATCACTCTTCATAACATTCTGGAATATATGCAAATTGCCATCATACAAACTGAGGCAGCAGACTGAATTTGTCATTCTCAACTTTTGGCCACGACTGTAGAGGCCAAATTCCAATAGGGAATAGTCATCCAAAAATAGCATTCTTAGCAGTTGATGACTTTTTAAAAATCCAATAATTTTCCCACGTTGAGTAAATGTCATCACATTGAATTTTTTTTGTTGAAATGACGTGGCAAACAATGTTGATTTAACCAGTTTTTGCCCAGTGGATTACTTTCTCCTGTTCTGTCACAGGAAGAATTCTCAACAGGTTCTCCAAGGACATCAGCCAGCTGGATTCCATGTTACCTAATACCTTTGTTGACTTCAGTCAGGTAAGTGACTTTATTGCCCTAGAGGGGAACATCTATGTATTTTGTCAGGAGGATATAGATTTCCCAATCCATTATCTTTATTACATAAATCTTTTCTTCTCTTCATGTCTCCTGGGCGTATCCYATCTTGCCACAGTCGATCCTGCAGAATATCGGCGTAGTTGTGGTGGCAGCCTCCGTTATGCCCTGGATCCTCATTCCTGTGGTTCCTCTTCTCATTATATTCCTGTTCCTGAGACGCTACTTCCTGCAGACGTCACGGGACGTCAAACGCCTGGAGTCCACCAGTGAGTGACAGGACTGACTGGGACAGGGGAGGCAAGGGACAAATGATAATTGTACATTTTCTCTTAATGTGTACAATTTCCTTTTGTGTCTGCAGGCGTGTGTGAGTTGATGCATTTCCTGTGTTCTGCAGCTCGGAGTCCTGTCTTCTCCCACCTGTCCTCGTCCCTCCAAGGTCTGTGGACGATCCGAGCTTTCAGAGCCGAGGAGAGATTCCAAAACACCTTTGACGCTCATCAGGATCTGCACTCAGAGTCCTGGTTCCTGTTCCTGGTCACCTCTCGATGGTTCGCTCTCCGACTGGATGGAATCTGCGCAGCCTTTGTCACTGTCACTGCCTTCGGCTGCCTCTTCCTCAGAGATGGTAAGAGGATAAATTATTTATTTTTACTATTATCTACTTTGTAGAATAAAAGTAAAGACATCAAATAACATATGGAATCATGTAGTAAGCAAAAAAGCGTTAAACAAATCAAAATATTTTATTTGAGATTCTTCAAATAGCCACCCTTTGCCTTGATGACAGCTTTGCACACTCTTGGCATTCTCTCAACCGGCTTCATGAGGTAGTCACCTGGAATGCATTTCAATTAACAGGTGTGCATTCTTAGGTTAATTTGTGTAATTTCTTTCCTTAATGCGTTTTAGCCAATCAGTTGTGTTGTGACAAGGTAGGGGTGGTATACAGAAGATAGCCCTATTTGGTAAAGACCAAGTCCATATTATGTCAAGAACAGCTCCAAAAAAGCAAAGAGAAACGACAGTCCATCATGACTTTAAGACATGAAAGTCAGTCAATATGGAAAATTAAGAACTTTGAAAGTTTCTTCAAGTGCCGTCGCAAAATCCATCAAGTGCTAGGATGAAACTGACTCTCATGCGGACCGCCACAGAAAAGGAAGACCCAAAGTTACCTCTGCTGTAGAGGATAAGTTCATTAGAGTTACCGGCCTCAAAATGCAGCCCAAATAAATGCTTCAGAATTCAAGTAACACAGATCTCAACATCAACTGTTCAGTGTGAATCAGGACGTCATGGTCGAATTGCTGCAAAGAAACCACTACTAAAAGGACACCAATAATAAGAAGAGACTTGCTTGGGCCAAGAAACACGAGCAATGGACATTAGACCGGTGGAAATTTGTCCTTTGATCTGTAGTCCAAATTGGATATTTTTGGTTCCAACCGCCGTGTCTTTGTGGAACGCGGTGTGGGTGAACGGGTGATCTCTGCATGTGTATTTCCCACCGTAGCATGGAGGAGGAGGTATGATGGTGTTGGGGTGCTTTGCTAGTGACACTTATTTATTTAGAATTCAAGGCAACTTAACCAGCATGGCTACCACAGCATTCTGCAGCGATCCGCCATCCCATCTGGTTTGGGCTTAATGGGACTATCATTTGTTTTCAACAAGACAATGACCCAACACCTCTAGGCTGTGTAAGGGCTATTTGACCAAGAAGGAGAGGGATGGAGTGCTGCATCAGATGAACTGGCCTCCACAATCCCCCGATCGCAACCAAATTGAGATGGTTTGGATAAGTCGGGACGCAGAGTGAAGGAAAAGCAGCCAACAAGTGTTCAGCATATGTTGGGAAAGCATTCCAGGTGAAGCTGGTTGAGAGAATATCAAGTGTGCAAAGCTGTCATCAAGGCAAAGGGTGGCTATTTGAAGAATCTCAAATATAAAATATATTTTGATTTGTTTAACACTTTTTTTGGTTACTACATGATTCCATGTGTTATTTCATAGTTTGTCTTCACCTTCATTCTAAAGAAAAAACCCTTGAATGAGTAGGTGTCCTAAAACTTTTGGCCGCTAGTGTATGTCAAGAAACATAATAAGAATGTTCAATCAAATCTAATCAAAATCACATTTTATTTGTCACATGCTTCATATAAAAACAGGTGTAGACTAACAGTGAAATGCTTACTTACAGGCCCTTCCCAACAATGCAGAAAAAGAAAATAGAGAAATAATAGAAAATTAATAATAAATAACTTGGTCTATGTGCAGGGGTATGAGGTAGATATGTACATATACAGTGCATTCGGAAAATATTCAGACACGTTCACTTTACGTTACAGCCTTATTCTAAAATGGATGAAATATTTTTTTATATACATTTTTGCAAATGTATTAAATTTAAAACATACCTTACATAAGTATTCAGACCCTTTGCTATTAGACTCGAATTGACCTCCGGTGCATCCTGTTTTCATTGATCATCCTTGATGTTTCTACAACTTGATTGGAGTCCACCTGTGGTAAATTAAATTGATTGGACATGATTTGGAAAGGCACACACCTGTTTATAAGTCGGAAGTTTACATTAAATACACCTTAGCCAAATACATTTAAAACTCAGTTTTTCACAAATCCTGACATTTAATCCTAGTAAAGATTCCCTGTCTTAGGTCAGTTAGGATCACCACTTTATTTTAAGAATGTGAAATGTCAGAATAATAGGAGTGATTTATTTCAGCTTTTTATTTCTTTCATCACATTCCCAGTGGATCAGAAGTTCACATATACTCAATTAGTATTTGGTAGCATTGCCTTTAAATTGCTTAAATTGGGTCAAATGTTTTGGGTAGCCTTCCACAAGCTTCCCACAATAAGTTAGGTGAATTTTGGCCCATTACTCCTGATAGAGCTGGTGTAACTGAGTCAGGTTTGTAGGCCTCCTTGCTCACACACGCTTTTTCAGTTCTGCCCACAGATTGTCTATAGGATTGAGGTCAGGGCTTTGTGATGACCACTCCAATACCTTGACTTTGTTGTCCTTAAGCCATTTTGCCACAACTTTGGAAGTATGCTTGGGGTCATCGTCCATTTGGAAGACCCATTTGCGACCAAGCTTTAACTTCCTGACTGATGTCTTGAGATGTTGCTTCAATATATCAACATAAGCCTCATGACGCCATCTATTTTGTGAAGTGCACCAGTCCCTCCTGCAGCAAAGGACCCCCACAACATGATGCTGCCACCCCCGTGCTTCACAGTTGGGAGCGTGTTCTTCGGCTTGCAAGCCACCCCCTTTTTCCTCCAAACATAACGATGGTCATTATGGCCAAACAGTTCTATTTTTGTTTCATCAGACCAGAGGACATTTCTCCAAAAAGTACGATCTTATTCCCCATGTGCAGTTGCAAACTGTAGTCTGGCTTTTTTATGGCGGTTTTGGAGCAGTGGCTTCTTCCTTGCTAAGCAGCCTTTCAGATCATGTCGATATAGGACTTGTTTTACTGTGGATATAGATACTTTTACCTGTTTCCTCCAGCATGCACTTTTCGCACCAAAGTACGTTCATCTCTAGGAGACAGAACACGTCTCCTTTCTGAGCGGTATGACGGCTGCGTGGTCCCATGGTGTTTATACTTGCGTACTATTGTTTGTACAGATGAACGTGGTACCTTCAGGTGTTTGGAAATTGCTCCCAAGGATGAACCAGACTTGTGGAGGTTTACACATTTTTTTCTGAGGTCTTGGTTGATTTCTTTTGATTTTCCCATGATGTCAAGCAAAGAGTCACTGAGTGTGAAGGTAGGCCTTGAAATAGGTGCACCTCCAATTGACTCAAATGATGTCAATTAGCCTATCAGAAGCTTCTAAAGCCATGACATTTTCTGGAATTTTCCAAGCTGTTTAAAGGCACAGTCAAAGTGTATGTAAACCTCTGGCACACTGGAATTGTGATACAGTGCATTTATAAATGAAATAATCTGTCCGTAAACAATTGTTGGAAAAATGACTCAGACCATGATAAAACCAAGATTGAACTGTTGGACTTAAGGAAACTAGGCACCGCTCATCACTTGGCCAATACCATTGCTACGGTGAAGCATGATGGTGGCAGCATCATGCTGTGGAGATGTTTTTCAGCGGCAGGGACTGGAAGACTAGTCAGGATCGAGGGAAAGATAAATGGAGCAAAGTACAGAGATCCTTGATGAAAACCTGCTCCAGAGCGCTCAGGAAAGTCCTTGAGTGGCCCAGCCAAAGCCTGGACTTGAACCCGATCAAACGACCTGAAAATAGCTGTGCAGCCACGCTTCCCATCCAACATGACAGAGTTTGAGAGGATCTGCAGAGAATGGGAGAAACTCCCCAAATACAGGTGTGCCACGCTTCTAGCGTCATACCCAATACGATTTGAGGCTGTAATCGCTGCCAAAGATACTTCAACAAAGTACTGAGTAAATGGTCTGAATACTTATGTAAATGTCATATTTCAGTTTTTTCATTAACAAACATTTCTAAACTGTTTTTGCTTTGTCATTATGGGGTATTGTGTTGAGGATTAAAAAAAAATCTATTTTAGAATAAGGCTGGTATGTAATTGGTACATTTTTTTTTTTAAGTGAAGTGATCAGAATACTTTCCATAAGGCACTGTAACTAGGAATAAAGTTTACAGTGCATTCAGCATATGAGTGTGCAAAGGATAGATAATACATACAATGCTGCTACTGTTTGAGTCAAGAGTTATTGCAAAAAGGGTCAATGCAGATAGTCCGGGTAGCTATTTAACTAAATACTTAGCACTCTAATGGCTTTGGGTGGAAGCTGTTCAGGGGCCTGTTGGTTCCAGACTTGGTGCATCAGTAGTGCTTGTCGTGCGATAGAGAGAAGTCTTTGACACGGGTTGCTGGAGTCTTTGACAATTTTTAGGCCCTTCCTCTGATACTGCCTGGCATAGAGGTTCTGGGTGGCAGGGAACTCGGCACTGGGCCTTACGCACTACACTCTGTAGTGCCTTGCAGTCGGATGCCAAGTAGCTGCCATACCAAGTGGTGATGCAGTCAGTGAAGATGCTCTCAAATGGTACAGTTGTAGGGCTTTTTAGCCTCCTGAGGACAACCAGGCGTTTTCATGTCCTCTTCACGACTGTGTTGGTGTGTGTGGATCATGATAGATCCTTAATGATGTGGACACAGAGGAACTTCAAGCTCTCGACCCGCTCCACTACAGCCCTGTCGATGGGGGCGTGCTCAGCCCTCCGTTTCCTGTAGTCTATGATCAGGTCCTTTTGTCTTGCTGATGTTGAGGGAGAGGAGGTTGTTCCGGCACCACACTGCCAGGTCTCTGACCTCCTCCCAATAGGCTGTCTCATCGTTGTCGGTGATCAGGCTTAGCGCCATCGTGTTGTCAACTTAATGATGGTGCTGGAGTCGTGTGCGGCCACACAGTCATGTGTGAACGGAGTACAGGAGGGGACTAAGCACGCACCCCTGAGGGGCCCCTGTGTTGGATATGTTGTTGCCTACCCTCACCACCTGGGGGTGGCCTGTCAAGAAGTCCAGGTTCCAGTTAGAGGGAGGTGTTCAGTACCAGGGTCCTTAGCTTATTGATGAGCTTGGAGGGGATGATGGTGTTGATCGCTGAGCTGTAGTCAATGAACAGCATTCTCACATAGGTGTTCCTCTTGTCCAGGTGGGAAAGGGCAGTGTGGAGTGCAATAGAGATTGAGTCACCTGTGGATCTGTTGGAATGGTATGCAAATGAGTTGGGTCTGGGATGATGGTGTTGATGTGAGCCATGAGCAGCCTTTTAAAGCATTTAAGGCTACAGATGCGAGTGCTACGGGCCGTAGTCGGCTTTCTATTTCGCAACAAAGCCTCCTTCACTCACGCCGCCAAACTTACCCTAGTAAAACTGACTATCCTACCGATCCTCGACTTCGGCGATGTCATCTACAAAATAGCTTCCAATACTCTACTCAGCAAACTGGATGCAGTTTATCACAGTGCCATCCGTTTTGTTACTAAAGCACCTTATACGACCCACCACTGCGACCTGTATGCCCTAGTCGGCTGGCCCTCGCTACATGTTCGTCGTCAGAACCACTGGCTCCAGGTCATCTACAAGGCTATGCTAGGTAAAGTGCCGCCTTATCTCAGTTCACTGGTCACGATGCTACACCCACCCGTAGCACGCGCTCCAGCAGGTGTATCTCACTGATCATCCCTAAAGCCAAAACCTCATTTGGACGCCTTTCCTTCCAGTTCTCTGTGGCTGCGACTGGAACGAATTGCCAAAAATCCTGAAGTTGGAGACTTTTATCTCCCTCAACAACTTTAAACATGCTATATCCGAGCAGCTAACCGATCGCTGCAGCTGTACATAGTCCATCGGTATATAGCCCACACAATTTACCTACCTCACCCCCCATACTGCTTTTATTTATTAACTTTTCTGCTCTTTGCACACCAGTATCTCTACTTACACATATCATCTGATGATTTATCACTCCAGTGTTAATCTGCTAAATTGTAATTATTCGATTTATTGCCTACCTCATGCCTTTTGCACACATTGTATATAGATTCTCTTTTTTTCTACCATGTTATTAACTTGTTTATTGTTTACTCCATGTGTAACTCTGTGTTGTTGTCTGTTCACACTGCTATGCTTTATCTTGGCCAGGTCGCAGTTGCAAATGAGAACTTGTTCTCAACTAGCCTACCTGGTTAAATAAAGGTGAAATAAAATAAAAATTTAGACAGGGTACCTTGGTGTTCTTGGGCACAGGGATTATGGTGGTCTGCTTGAAATGTAGGTATTACAAACTAGATCAGTTGTAGTTGAAAATATCAGTGAAGACACTTGCCAGCTCGTCAGCGCATGCTCAGAGTACATGTCCTGGTAATCCGTCTGGCCCTYCGGCCTTGTGAATATTAACCTGTTTCAAGTTCTAACTCTCATCGGCTACGGAGAGCGTGATCAGTCGTCTGGAACAGCTGGTGCTCTCGTGCATGATTCAGTGTTGCTTGCCTTGAAGGCATTTAGATCGTCTGGTAGGCTTGCATCACCGGGCAGCTCGCAGCTGGGTTTCCCTTTGTAATCAGTGATCGTTTGCAAGCCCTGCCACATCCGACCAGTGCCAGAGGATTCGATCTTAGTGCTGTATTGACGGCTCGATGGAGGTTGTTGCGGGATTTCTTATAAGTGTACGGCTTAGTGTCCGGCTCCATGAAGGGACAGCTCTAGCCTTTAGCTCAATGCAGATGTTGCCTGTAATCCATGGCTTCTGGTTGTTGACATGCTGTGTAGCCAATTAATTGAGTAAATGTTCTAATCAGGGCTGGAGGCGGGAGCTGTGGGTTTGGTGTTGTCCTACGCCGTCACCCTTCTTGGGAACTTCCAATGGACCATTCGTCAGAGTGCGGAGATGGAGAACATGGTAAGATCACATCAAAGTCCTAACTCTGGTATTGTCACTCCCCCAGCACCACAGGCCCTTTTACAGTATCTGAAAGATTTTACCTGGGAATGAATTTCCACAGGGAAAATAATCAAACACAGAGATCTGTGCCAGTGACCTGTAGAAATAAGATTCATTAGAATCAAAAGGGTTTTAGTTGCATCCTGTCATTCAGGAATCTTCAGCTGAAAAGGCTCACTTAAGAATGTAGCGTGTGGATTATTGAAGTTCTGTAAAGTTTTATAATTTAGTGCTGAGAAGCCATACTAGCATTAGACCAAGGTTAACCACGTTCCCAGTCTCAGAGTAGGCTGGTAAATCAGCTTAGAACCAGGTTTGTTTGATTGACATGGTTATTTATTTACCGTCCTCAGATGACGTCAGTGGAGAGGGTGGTGGAGTACACAGAGCTGGAGAGTGAAGCACCCTGGGAAACCCAGAAGCGTCCTCCTCCTGAGTGGCCGAGCCAAGGCCTCATCACCTTTGACCGGGTCAGCTTCTCCTACAGCTCAGACGGACCTGTGGTCCTGAAGGACATGAAGGCCATGTTCAGGCCCAAAGAGAAGGTTGGCATCGTGGGCAGGACAGGTGCGGGGAAAAGCTCCCTGGRATCGGCGCTCTTCCGCCTGGCAGAGCCAGAGGGCAGGATCTACATTGACGGAGTTCTGACCTCCGAGATCGGCCTTCATGACCTGCGCCAGAAAATGTCCATCATACCTCAGGTAGCTACTGTTGGTGGGTCTTCTGTGGCTGCTCTGTCCCTTAGTCCTTCTGAATGTAGTAAAGGAAAGGCTCCTAGTTCAGATATGGCTCTGTTAGAGCTTTTTTCTACATTTTTCTGTTTGTGGCCCCTCTGTTCTGCAGGACCCAGTGCTTTTCACCAGCACCATGAGGAAGAACCTGGACCCTTTTAGCCAGCACACAGACGAAGACCTGTGGAACGCTCTCCAAGAGGTACTGCTCCTCAGACTCCTATTGATACAGTAACGGGACATACAGGTTAATGTGTGTTTTTGGTGGCATTGAMCAGGGTCTTACTCCAGTAACTGTTTCCTCTCCAGGTCCAGCTGAAGTCTGTGGTGGAGGAGCTGCCCAATAAGATGGAGACGGTTCTGGCCGAGTCGGGCTCCAACTTCAGTGTGGGTCAGAGGCAGCTGGTCTGTCTGGCCCGAGCCGTCCTGAGGAAGAACCGCATCCTCATCATCGACGAGGCCACAGCCAACGTGGACCCCAGGTACAGAGCTGCCTCTCAGACACAGTCTGTCCTTTAGAGCTGATGTGCTTTGAGTGGGAGGCCTCTAGTAGTCAATGAAAGCGTGATTGTTTCTTTATCTTGGTTGAGTCTTTCCTGAACTGTTTGTCTGTCCCACTTGGTTATGAATGCAACATAAGACTGGGAGGCATCTAGTAGTAGAGGAAAGTGTGTGTGTTTCTCTTCCTCCCAGCTGAGTGTGTTGTCTGTGTCCTGGCTCTGTAGAACAGATGAGTTGATCCAGAAGACGATACGAGACAAGTTCAGGGAGTGCACCGTTCTCACCATCGCCCACCGCCTCAACACCATCATAGACAGCGACCGCATTCTGGTGAGAGCTCTTCCCATCAAATAGATGTATATCTGTCACACGCACACACCTCATCAGTCATGTATATATGAGATAAAAAATGAGACTGAGCAGGGTGTGAGATGCACATTTATTCACTTTAAATTTCAGGTTGATCTGAGATCGTATCCTATGTTTGTTTAGTGAAATGAGTTTACCCTGTTTACACTTCTCTGAAGGTGCTGAGTAATTCAGCCAGTGCAGAGTGAAGTAGGGTTACTCTATTGTAAACAGCGCTAGATCAGTGGTTCCCAAACTATGGGGAGCGCCCGAGGGGTAGGCAGGGGGGTCCCCCCATCCCAAAAAATAGTTAAGGAGCGGTCTGAATTTAAACTTAATCCTGGAAGTTGTAATAGTAAAATGCACAAGGTGCAATTTCGAAATTGGGTAGTGAATCAGCAGTTGTCCTCGTCGTGACAGTCATTGCAGACCTTAGAGCTATTTATAACTTGTCATAAATGTCCAGATCATCTAGGCCATGTCAGCTAAAGTTTTTTAGCCTATTGAGTCCCATGGCAAAATGTATAGAATTGCAGTAAATACGCTAAATAAGAGGGTATGAACAGGGCACTTTCCCATAGAAAGACGGAGGGCACGGGATGTTCCACAATGCTGGAAGAGGGGCCTGAGTGAAAGTTTGGGAACCCCATCATTTCACTACAGACCAGTTTAGCCAGGTTGACTTACTGACTTTTGACCCTGCCTTCAGGTGCTAGGCGCTGGTATGATCCAGGAGTTTGACGAGCCGTACGTCCTGCTTCAGAACCAGGAGAGTGCCCTCTACAGGATAGTCCAGCAGACGGGCAAGGCTGAGGCAGCTGCCCTGCTGGAATCAGCCAAACAGGTGAGCACTGACACTGCATCCCAACCCAGCGCACACATTCTCTCAACCTAACTTGATTTCTTTACCAATTCACAATATTTTCATTCAGGCGTATATGAACAACGGCAACAGCCATGGTCCAAAAATGGCCAACGGAGTGGTGGTGGTCTTTGAGACGGTTGTGTGACGGTGCAGAAAGAGATATCTGCCCAGTCACACAAGATCTTTTCCAGAGCTGATGGGTCAAAAGACCAATTAGTGAAAAGGAAAAAACCTAAATGCTATTTTTATGGTAAGATGTTTGCATGCAAAATCAGGGAAGATTTATGGAACTGACTTAAATTATTTTTTATTTAAATAAGCAAAAATGTATTTCCTTATTGACACTTTGCTGATGTGTGTTGCAACAATGGAAGTAGCATTGCATTTCATACTTTGTGCCTCAATCTTTCACTATTTGAACTGCTGCTACTCCTATTGATTTATCTTACTGCACAGGGCACTGTCCTGACATGCTGCACTGTCTCTGCAATCACTTTACTGGGCAATGGAACTAATTGGCGTGTGTATTCATATACTATACGTGCAACGGAAAATTACACTTCACCATTGTACGCACATGAAAAGACATGCTGTCATTAAGCTATAAGGGATTTATGAGAATTTCTTGACCAAAGTGAGTAACCCATGTATGTCTCACGTTGTTTGCATGAGTGATGGTTGTAAGGACAGTCTAGATCATTTAAAAGCAGGAATACCTACCCATCAATGTGAAAATGTATTGAACTACAAACGTATCCCCTAATGAGGCAGTATGGAGAGACCTTAGATTTAAAAAAATTACATTTTYATTCCATTGGTTTTTAAATGTTTTTGTAGTGGATGTAATTGTTTTCACAAAGGKATTCTTATTTTTATGTACCTATAGCAACAGTACCTCATTTTTACAAGTTTCAGATATATTGATTTTCCTTACATAGAAGTTTGTATTAATTAAATTTCACAATATTATTGTACAAACTTAAGTCTCTTATGTTACATCTTCAACGCAAACATGTAGTTGCTTTTCTTTGAGTTTGTTAATACTATCAGCATTGACTAAAGAAAAAGGGACATGATAGCTCCTCAATTTGACACCATCTTTTCCTAGGATGGTTTTGTAAGCCTCTTTCCACAATTTCACTTTACCCTCTTCAAACACACTTACAGTATTTCATTATCCACATTTCCAGATAAACACAGGTAAAGGAGAACCTTGCGAGATGTGGGTAGGATGCATTATATAAAGGCCAAGTAGGCTGCGTTTAGACAGGCAGCCTAATTCTGATATTTTTCCCACTAATTGGTCTTTTGAACAAACAGATATTCTTCAGACCTGAAAAAAATATCCAAATTGGGCTGCCTTTGTAAACGCAGCAGTTTTCCTTATCCAATCTTGTTCTGAGGACYAATGTGAATGGTTGGTTGGATGAAAGCTCAATGGGCAGAGATTGCAAGAGGTGAGAGGCAAATAAAGAACAGCCTTTTAGGGAGGCAGGTTGGAGGTGGATGGAGGGCGTTAAACACGGGTTGTGACAGGCTAGGTTGCCAGTTCGAATCTGACATGTGCCTTTCAACCTTACCCAACATTCCTCACATTTCTAATCTACGTGACTAAGGGACTGAACAGCTTTAAATATGTGAAACAACCAGTGTGGTGGCCTCCCCCTGATGGCACTGTYAAATACAGTTGAAGTTGGAAGTTTGCATACTCTTAGGTTGGAGTCATTAAAACTCGTTTTTCAACCACTCCACAAATGTCTCGTTAACAAACTATAGTTTTGGCAAGTCGGTTAGGACATTACTTTGTGCAAGACACAAGTAATTTTTCCAACAATTGCTTACAGACAGATTTCACTTATAAATGCACTGTATCACAATTCCAGTGTGCCAGAGGTTTACATACACTAAGTTGACTGTGCCTTTAAACAGCTTGGAAAATTCCAGAAAATGATGTCATGGCTTTAGAAGCTTCTGATAGGCTAATTGACATCATTTGAGTCAATTGGAGGTGTACCTATTTCAAGGCCTACCTTCACACTCAGTGACTCTTTGCTTGACATCATGGGAAAATCAAAAGAAATCAACCAAGACCTCAGAAAAAAAATGTGTAAACCTCCACACTGTTCATCCTTGGACGCAATTTCCCAAACACCTTGAAGTACCTACGTTCACTGTACAAACACATAGTACGCAAGTATAAACACCATGGGACCACGCAGCCGTCATACCGCTCAGAAAGGAACTGTTCTGTCTCCGAGAGATGAACGTACTTTGTGCGAGAAGTGCAAATCAACCCAGAACAAAAGCAAAGGACCTTGTGAAGATGCTGGAGGAAACAGTGTTAACTCGAAATTACACAACGACAAAGGTTACCAGTTTAACAAAGTTTACTAATACTTATATGAACACACTACAATCGCCATTTACACTCAGCATAAGGTCCAATAACGACAAGATTCCTGCGCATGCGCACTCTTGACTGATGATAGCCCCGTAATAACAAGAAATATAGGGATGACTTAAAACATGAACTTAACAATCTCCCCTTTTCTTTAAAGTACAAATAAACATCAACATAATGTCCAGTATTATTCAAGATCCCCATTACAAATGGGTTGTTGTGACAGTTTTTATTGTATTACTCAAGCTGCCACTTTCATTACTAAAACCTGTAGAGCACAAGACCGGATGCTCCTTTTTTAGTCAGACAGTCAGCAAGCTGTTTCCTTGTGGTCGACCACAGAATCCGCTGGATTCTCTGTGCTTGAATAAGTTCCTTGATGCTGCTATCTCAAAGTCTTTTTCTCTGTGACAACTTGGTTGACTTCACAGCATCAACTAATGAGTAGTTGTCAGTGACACATAACTACAGGTAGGAAGTGCCGTTTTGTCCCACCAGTGATAACTAGCGAAGCATCACTGAAGACAACTAGTTTCAAAGAGTCATCTTTTCCAACATGCTGAACTTTAAGTCACTTGTGTGATTTCATTTACGAACAACTTTGTTTGCCTCATGAATGGTTTGTACAGTGGCGTGTTTTGTGTAGATGCAAGTTGCAACCATCAAACCAGGTCTCTACTCTGTCTCGCAGCCCATAAAATTTGTCCTAATCTTTGACCCTCAATTGACCAGCTTCAATTCCACATAGAGGGGAATTCCTTTGTACGGCTCTTGAAGAATCCATTGTGGATGGGTTGAAGATTCTTGATATAGCTCTCCTCTGTTGCATCAGTATTTTTTTCATTCAACTGTAATAAACTCTATGCAACATAACAAAAATGATCATGCTCCTCACAGCCAGCCAACCTAGAAAACAGCTTTGAGGTGTGGAATCACAGTTGAAGCAAAGGTCTGTGAGCCACCCCAGATAAAGTCATCAACATGACAGGCAAGTACTCCAGTCACATTGCAGTCTTGATCAAGCCAATAGAAGACTGCAGGATCCACTTGTGACATTTTTCCACCTGTATTCAGCATTGTTGCCTTGACTTTGTACCAGTAGAGTGATCCATCTGCCAGTCCATACACACACTTTTTTAGTTTCCAGTGTTTCTTCGCTTTTAGCTTCGGGCGGAGGTCGGATGCGAATGTCCCTTGACAGCTCTGTTCCCTGCAAAAATCCAGATTTGATGTCTATGGAATTAAGTTTCATTTTTTTCTGGCAGATCACTGACATCAGCAATCTGAGTGACTCCGAGGCCCATGTCGGTGAGTCTTTTGGGAGTTCTTTAGCAGCCAGCTCCTCAAAACCTCTAGCCACTAGACGTGCTTTGGGCACTATTCCAGTTACGGATTCTTTAAGGGTACACACCCACCTTGTTGAGATGCACTTTTGGCCAATGTCTTTGACTTCCTCAAACACTCAATTTTTACTCCAATTACTGAGCTCATCTAGCTTAGCTGAGTCAAATGACACGTCCTTTGTTTCAAGTACATCATCATTTTGAATGTCATTCTGTTTTTCTCGATTTTCCATTGGTTCAATTCTGATATTATCTACAAGTGACCGGTCAGCTGACCCTGTTGTACCAGAAAGTGTAGCTGGTTGAGTACTGCAAGTTGTACCAGTTCTTGTGTTTTGCTTTTCCTGCTCGTCCAATGACGGTTGCTGTATGTGGAATACCACTTTCTCTGTCCATGTATTTAACAGTTTGTCCAGTTTTCAGATTGGAACAACCATGTTCTCTTAACACATGTGGCTGTTGTTGAATGTTTTCCTCATTTGAATGCTCAACAGTATTACCTGTGGCATGAAGGTCTCTGCTCCATTTCCTGTGTCAGTTTCAGTGTCCATATCATTGGATGCGACATCTGGTAGGTTTGTGTCTGTTACTGTGTCCTTTTTGTCATTTTCATTAGGAGACTGATTCTCAGCAACAGCCCCTCTATCTTGTTGATCATTTACTTTCRGCAATCTTGAGTGATGCACCCTGACAATCATGCCTCCGTGCCTCACAAATATCACCACACCATCTTGACCAATGACTACTCCCGGTCCTTTCCACTCTTGACAGTCAACTCGTTTGTAGTACACTTTGTTTCCAGTTTCGTACTTCTCATCATCATTATTCCCTGAACTGCTGAGTAACTTCTGAAGTCTGTCAACTGTATCATGTCCAAACTGTTTGTAAAGCTTGAACAATACTTTGTGTTTTTCTTTAGTGCTCATGTTCTCTGTGTCAGTCAGAATCTCATTTTTGCACAATAGTGGCCTGAGGTAGTAAGTTCAAGAGTCACTGGTTGTTTAAACATCACTGCCTTGTCATTTTTTATGTCTAGTACAGCRTCTGCCTTCTTGAGGGAAGCTTTGCTTAATAGTAAGGGGATATCTGTAGGGACCACCTCTGTTTCAATGTGACACTTAGTCTGACCAATTTTTGCTGGTATCTTAACTCTCTTGGTAGAATGGACAATTCTCCCATCTCCAAATTTGAAAGCTCTGTTGCACTTCTTTCATATTTAGTTCACTGACATAGCTATCAAGCCATTTTGCACCACACACTGTCCGTGTACATGCAGTGTCAATCACAGCAGATCCTAAGGATTCAACTATAAAAATCTCAGTATCAGAAGCAGATTCATTTGAAAACAGTGTAATATTACACTGCTCTATCTCTGTGTTTACATTTTCCTCTGTTAGTTTAACTTGTTCATTTTTATGAGGACAGTCTTTAACCCAATGGTAAGTGCTTTGACAAATTGCACATTTCGATCTCCTTCCATATTTGTCCAGTGGATTTGTGCCGGGAAATGGCGCCCTCTTCTGGTTGTCTTGAGAACGTGACTTGTTGGCGCCTTTTCTGTGCTGCTCGGTGTAATATGCTGCGTCACTCACTTGCATTCCATCTGTTAATGGCGCGACAGACGTCTTTTCACCAAATATTCTTTTTAGTGCCGACTTCATAGATGCAAAAGTCAGCACAGTACAAGCAGTCAAAGCCAACTGTTTCTCCCTACCATCTAGACAGGAGGTATCTAGCAACTTGAACGCATCTGGGAGAACCATGTGGTACTTGCGCATTCTATCGTTCCTCTGTTCGAAATCAATGATGCAGTCTGTCATTGCAACCGAAATATCTCTCGTAACACTGTCAAAGTTTGAATATGCCTCGAACACACGGTCTTTCTCTTCTTTAAGAAATACAGAATCCAGTGCTGTGATCAAAATTCCCATACCGTCATCCTTGTTCAAATCCTCAACGGATATTTCCAGTGCTGTATCTCTCGCTCTTCCCTCGAGCGATAATACCACCGAAAGTGCTTGCTTTTCACGTCCAGATTCCCAGTTCATTTTTCCAACTTTCGTACGACCTCTTCTCGTCGAAGCGAGGTGGCACATTGTAGTTATTAACCATCCTCTGCTACCAATGTTAACTCGAAATGACACAACGACAAGGTTCCAGTTTAACAAAGTTTACTATACTATATGAACACACTACAAGTAGCCATTACACTCAAGGCTAGGTCCATCAACAACAAGACTTCCTGCGCATGCGCACTCTTGACTGAGCGATAGCCCCGTAATAACAGAAATATAGGGATACTTAAAACATTAACACAAGTATCTATATCCACAGTAAAACGAGTCCTATATCGACATAACCTGAAAGGCTGCTCAGCAAGGAAGAAGCCACTGCTCCAAAACTGCCATAAAAAAGCCAGACTACAGTTTGCAACTGCACATTGGGACAAAGATCATACTTTTTGGAGAAATGTCCTCTGGTCTGATGAAACAAAAATAGAACCGTTTGGCCATAATGCCCATCGTTATGTTTGGAGGAAAAAGGGGGCGGCTTGCAAGCCGAAGAACACCATTCCAAACGTGAAGCACGGGGTGGCAGCATCATGTTGTGGGGGTGCTTTGCTGCAGGAGGGACTTGTGCACTTCACAAAATAGATGGCATCATAATTATGTTGATATATTGAAGCAACATCTCAAGACATCAGTCAGGAAGTTAAAGCTTGGTCGCAAATGGGTCTTCCAAATGGACGATGACCCCAAGCATACTTCCAAAGTTGTGGCAAAATGGCTTAAGGACAACAAAGTCAATGTATTGGAGTGGACATCACAAAGCCCTGACCTCAATCCTATAGAAAATCTGTGGGCAGAACTGAAAAAGCGTGTGCGAGCAAGGAGGCCTACAAACCTGACTCAGTTACACCAGCTCTATCAGGAGGAATGGGCCAAAATTCACCCAACTTATTGTGGGAAGCTTGTGGAAGGCTACACGAAATGTTTGGCCCAAGTTAAACAATTTTAAGACAATGTTACCAAATACTAATTGAGTGTATGTAAACTTCTGACCCACTGGGAATGTGATGAAAGCAATAAAAGCTGAAAGAAATAATTCTCTACTATTACTCTGACATTTCACATTCTTAAAATAAAGTGGTGATCCTAACTGACCTAAGACAGAGAATTTTTACTAGGATTAAATGTCAGGAATTGTGGAAAAACTGAGTTTAAATGTGTTTGGCTAAGGTGTATGTAAACTTCTGACTTCAACTGTAGGTACAGGGATAGGTACCAGGTCACAGGTTCTAATCTTGTTGATGCCAGAGGTTTGAATCTGTGTGGTTTGTTTTCTAACCTTACCCCAACCACTATTCCTGAACTTAAACAATCACCTTTGTTTCTGCCCTCGACAGAACATCTAATAAGGAAAACCACATTTATAAATCCTGTGACTTTCACCACGTCAACGAGATGATTTTACAAATTGTATAAATGTTGATATGGGGCTTTATTCCATCTGTATGGCGGAAGTTCCACGCTATAGCGCAAATGAAATGCAATATTCGCGTAGACTGTATTCAAGGTAAACGCCACGGCAGCTTAATCAGAAATAACCTTTGCATTTCAATCAAGCTATAATGGGGGACATAACAAAGCCCTGACCTCAATCCTATAGAAAATATGTGGGCAGAACTGAAAAAGCGTGTGCGAGCAAGGAGGCCTACAATCTGCACTACAGATTGAATCAATTAGAAATGTGAGTGATATTCATTGAAGTAAACTCATCTGACAAGACCTGAGGATCAATGCTGAATATAAACAGGCACAGTCAATTCTATCGATTACAAGTGAGAAAAGCTCCTGTATATGCCATTTCAAGTCCCAGTGCAGTCAAACGTGACTTTCCTAGGTTAGGTTGCCAGTTCGAATCTGGCGTGCGACTTGTTGTTCAATATTCCTCACTAATCACATTTCTAACCATTTCTTAACCCAGTGCAGTCATGCGATTTTCCTGTTTTATAAAACGTTTCCACACTGAGGTTGGAGTAATACTGAAATGATAAAGCCCTTGTAGTGTAAGAGCTGTTTGAAAACACAGGCTGAAATTTCAGGCAATTTTGGCCTTCCATGGTGACGTCACCATGCGGTAAATTGGTTAGACCAATAAGAGTGTTCCAAACCTATCTGCCAATAGTCAGTTTCCCCCCTCACTCAGGCCACTCCCAGACAGTATCAGCACAATTTTTGCCTGAGAAATTGCCCTTTGACAAAATATTTAGTGGGATTCATATTCAAACTAGCTGAGTATTGAGTTTCAGAAGACATTCGCAAGCCCTATTTGATACAGTAAATACTGCATTTGGAGCAGCTGGTGCAAATAAGTTGTAAATGAATAGACAAATCACTGGTGTACAAAGTGTCACATTTTACATGATTGATTTGGTATGGCTAAATAACTTATGTTTTTACATTGACTACACATTACTACATTTTTTATAAATATGAATTATACAAAGATGATTAATCTAAAACTGCTGCTAAAAAATGAAGGCACTAAACTACAAGACGTAGTTTATACTTTCAACCAGACAATAGGCCATGTAAATGAATCTAAGGAAAGAGTCCTCAAATTTTGGCCCTTGTAAATTGTGTACACAAGTCTGGCCAAAAATATTTATCAGTCAAGTCACGATTATACAATCAATTGTCATGTGTCTCGATGGTTATTCCTTTGAAATCGATTGGTTACTGCATGTTTGTTTGATAAATAAAAAAGCGACGTTTAACATTTAGTGTTTCCCCACCACGTACACCATCCCAACTTTCTTAGCTTTAGGAAAAATCCCTACAACTGCATAAGTGGATTTGACTCAACTCAGCCTATGACACACTGGACCAAACCGTTCCACCTCTTTGCAGCTTCCTGTCCAAATGGAGTTTCCGACATGGAGTTTTTGCAGGGTGATAAGGCACTGTTGATCTCTGTAGACTGGAGAATACCATGGGACTGCAGTACCAGCCAACTCCGAGGAGCAATACTCCATGCTTTAAAACAATAGTCAAAGTCTCCTCCAGGCTGTTACAGGGCCGTCTCAAAGATGACCAAGTTGCCGTCCGCTCCGACCCCTCCATTGGTCGTACTGGGACGACTCCGGCTGTTGTATGCCTGAATCAAGACGAGACAACCGGTGTTAGTGTATGCCAACCCGAAAAGCCAGAGGTATGTGGTGGACGCACAAGAACACAACTCCCACACATCTGTGTGGTAGCATGTCACTTTGAACAGAGTGGGAGAGTAAAGTGGACATGCTCTGTTGAGTCAGTGTGCTACTTACCTGTTTAGCTGACTGCAGGAGGGCAACGGCCTCTTGCCTGCCTGTCTGCTGGACCATCTTGAAGAAGATACCGTCGTGGTTCTGAAGTAGGGTGTAGGGCTCGTCGTATGCATGGATCTGACCCGCGTCTAGAACCTGGGAACAGAATGAAGTCATAGTAAGTAATCTATGGTCTATCATTAGGGATACAAAAAGGACCTGACAAGCCCTTGGACACACGTTCAAAAGTTTGGGGTCACTTAGAGATGTTCTTGAAAGAAAAGCAAAAAAATGTTGGTCCATTAAAATATCAAATTGATCAGAAATACAGTGTAGACATTGTTAATGACTATTGTAGCTGGAAACGGCAGATTTTTTATGGAATATCTACATAGGTGTACAGAMTCCCATTATCAGCAAACATCACTCCTGTGTTGTGTTAGCTAATCCAAGTTTATCATTTCAAAAGGCTAGTTTATCATTAGAAAACCCTTTTGCAATTATGTTAACACATCTGAAAACTGTTGTGCTGATTTTAAAGAAGCAATAAAACTGGCCTTTAGACTAGTTGAGTATCTGGATCATCAGCAGTTGTGGGTTCGATTAGGCTTAAAATAGCCAGAAACAAAGTACTTTCTTCTGAAACTTGTCAGTCTATTCTTGTTCTGAGAAATGAAGGCTATTCCATGCGAGAAATTGCCAAGAAACTGAAGATCTCAGCGCAAACTGGGTCTAACCAGAATAGAAAGAGTGGGAGGCCCTGATGAACATTTGAGCAAGAAGATAAGTACATTAGAGTATCTAGTTTGAGAAACATCTTAATCTTTTCTTTTTATTGGCCAGTCTGAGATGGGGCTTTTTCTTTGCATCTCTGCCTAGAAGGCCAGCATCCCGGAGTCGCCTCTTCACGTTGAGACTGGTGTTTTGCGGGTACTATTTAATGAAGCTGCCAGTTGAGGACTTGTGACGCGTCTGTTTCTCAAACTAGACACTAATGTACTTGTCCTCTTGCTCAGTTGTGCACCGGGGCCTCCCACTATTCTGGTTAGAGCCAGTTTGCACTATTCTGTGAAGGGAGTAGTACACAGCTTTGTATGAGATCTTCAGTTTCTTGGCAATTTCTCGCATGGAATAACCTATCAACTTTCTCAGAACAAGAATAGACTGACGAGTTTCAGAAGAAAGTACTTTTGTTTCTGACTATTTTGAGCCTGTAATCAAATGCTGATGCTCCAGATACTCAACTAGTCTAAAGAAGGCCAGTTTTATTGCTTCTTTAAATCAGGACAACAGTTTTCAGCTGTCCTAACAATTGCAAAAGGGTTTTCTAATGATCAATTAACCATTTAAAATGATAAACTTGGATTAGCTAACACAACGTGCCATTGGAACACAGGAGTGATGGTTGATGTTGGGTGATCATTGTGTAACTGGAGAGCTCTCACCAGAATGCGGTCGCTGTCTATGATGGTGTTGAGGCGGTGGGCGATGGTGAGAACGGTGCACTCCCTGAACTTGTCTCGTATCGTCTTCTGGATCAACTCGTCTGTTCTACAGAGCCAGGACACAGACAACACACTCAGCTGGGAGGAAGAGAAACACACACACTTTCCTCTACTACTAGATGCCTCCCAGTCTTATGTTGCATTCATAACCAAGTGGGAAGCTGGTAATTACCAGTTAGATGCTTTCAACTAATTGAGAAAAGACGAGTGGCTAATTGACAACAGGCTGCATCAAACTAAAAGTACAGCTATCATGCCTGTGAACAAGTGTTCGAAAACCATATTGCTTAAAAAAAAATTAAAGTATGATTTTACTGTTTTCATTTAACTGTCAAAAATGTTATCAAGAATTTCCTTAGTAGGTGAGGTCAGCATGTGAGAAAAGTCAGAACTCAGGGATGATAGACGAGTTTCACCACTAGTAATTACTAGTTGGAGGGGCCTTCAAGTGGATTTTCCCAGTCATAAGTGGTAAATACCCCCTTCCCACTTGGTTATGAATGGAGCATATTAGCTGCCTCTGCTGCTCAGCTCTAAAGGACAGACAGGAGGTCCTCCATGGCAACACGTGTGTATGAGAGAGGCAGCTCTGTACCTGGGGTCCACGTTGGCTGTGGCCTCYTCGATGATGAGGATGCGGTTCTTCCTCAGGATGGCTCGGGCCAGACAGACCAGCTGCCTCTGACCCACACTGAAGTTGGAGCCCGACTCGGCCAGAACCGTCTCCATCTTATTGGGCAGCTCCTCCACCACAGACTTCAGCTGGACCTGGAGAGGAAACAGTTACTGGAGTAAGACCCTGKTCAATGCCACCAAAAACACACATTAACCTGTATGTCCCGTTACTGTATCAATAGGAGTCTGAGGAGCAGTACCTCTTGGAGAGCGTTCCACAGGTCTTCGTCTGTGTGCTGGCTAAAAGGGTCCAGGTTCTTCCTCATGGTGCTGGTGAAAAGCACTGGGTCCTGCAGAACAGAGGGGCCACAAACAGAAAAATGTAATAAGCTCTAACAGAGCCATATCTGAACTAGGAGCCTTTCCTTTACTACATTCAGAAGGACTAAGGGACAGAGCAGCCACAGAAGACCCACCAACAGTAGCTACCTGAGGTATGATGGACATTTTCTGGCGCAGGTCATGAAGGCCGATCTCGGAGGTCAGAACTCCGTCAATGTAGATCCTGCCCTCTGGCTCTGCCAGGCGGAAGAGCGCCGATACCAGGGAGCTTTTCCCCGCACCTGTCCTGCCCACGATGCCAACCTTCTCTTTGGGCCTGAACATGGCCTTCATGTCCTTCAGGACCACAGGTCCGTCTGAGCTGTAGGAGAAGCTGACCCGGTCAAAGGTGATGAGGCCTTGGCTCGGCCACTCAGGAGGAGGACGCTTCTGGGTTTCCCAGGGTGCTTCACTCTCCAGCTCTGTGTACTCCACCACCCTCTCCACTGACGTCATCTGAGGACAGTGAATTAACCATGTTAGTCAAACAAACCTGGCTTTTGTASTAGCATGGCGTCTCTAAGCAGCCCAGTACGAGCTCACTACCATCCAGGAAGGCAGGCCCAGATTCCAGCAARCCAAGCCATAGACTGCCCTCTCTGCTTCCGCACAGTAAGTGGTACCAGTGCATCAAGTCTGACACCAACAGGCTCCTGAACAGCTTCTATCCCCAAGCCATAAGACTGCTAAATAGCTAACAAAATGGCTACACAAATTATCAGAGTTGACCCTTGTATTTAATTATGTCTCTATGCTCACTCACAGGACTCTACACACTGAATAATTTTATTAGCAAACACACACACACACACATCATATTAGCTGCTGCTCCTCTGTTTATCATACATCCTGATGCATAGTTAACCCACCCCTATCACTCCAGTATCCCTGCACATTGTAAATATGGTACTGGAACTGACTGACCCCAAATATAGCTTACTCACTTCACATGCTCTTCTTATTTCTATTTCTCATGTGATTTTGTTATTTTATTTTTAGTGCTGCATTGTTGGGTTTAGAGCTGGCAAGAAAAGGCATTTCACTGTACTTGTGCAGTACATTTAAACTTGAAACTAAAAGCACTATAGAGAGCTGCATTAAGAAGCTTCAGAAAACCCTCAGGCTGGATTCCTGAAAGATGTTATGGACGAACATTCCATCCTGGCATGAAAACCAGCATGAGCAAGATGAAAGGCCAAATAGACCAGGAGGCAGTTTCAGAGTGACCACTAATAGTTCTGAGAACTGGGTTACACATCTCAATCAACATTTCCAGACTAAGTTGTCTGGTGGGTTTGTAAAGCATGTAGCATCTCTGAAGGGATTGATTGTAATTACAGGTGTTCCTCTACATATCTGGTTGTCTCACCATGTTCTCCACCTCAGCACTCTGCCGTACCCCCCACTGGAACATCCCCATGAGAGTCACAGCGTAGGACAACGCCAGGCCTACAGATCCAGCCTCCACCTCTAACAAGGCCAGAGGAGAAACAAACAGGATACTGGTTAGACCCAATGCTCAATCAATCATTGCTATTCTAGATCTGGTCTGTTTTCATAACCTCCTTCAGCCCAAGTGTACAGTCTTGACCAAAAGTTTTGAAAATGACAAATATAAATTTTTACAAAGTCTTCTGCCTCAGTTTGCGTGATGGCAATTTGCATATACTCCAGAATGTTATGAAGAGTGATCAGATGAATTGCAAAGTCCCTCTTTGCCATGCAAATTAACTGAATCCCTCCCCCAAATTCCACTGCATTTCAGCCCTGCCACAAAAGGACCAGCTGACATGTCAGTGATTCTCTCATTAACACAGGTGTGAGTGTTGACGAGGACAAGGCTGGAGATCACTCTGTCATGCTGATTGAGTTCGAATAACAGACAGGAAGCTTCAAAAGGAGGGTGGTGCTTGGAATCATTGTTCTTCCTCTGTCAACCATGGTTACCTGCAAGGAAACACGTGCCGTCATCATTGCTTTGCACAAAAAGGGCTTCACAGGCAAGGATATTGCTGCAAATAAGATTGCACCTAAATCAACCATTTATCAGATCATCAAGATCTTCAAGGAGAGCGGTTCAATTGTTGTGCAGAAGGCTTCAGGGCACCCAAGAAAGTCCAGCTGGCGCCAGGACCGCCTCCTAAAGTTGATTCCGCTGTGGGATCAGGGCACCACCAGTACAGAGCTTGCTCAGGAATGGCAGCAGGCAGGTGAGAGTGCATCTGCACGCACAGTGAGTCAAAGACTTTTGGAGGATGGCCTGGTGTCAAGAAGGGCAGCAAAGAAGCCACTTCTCTCCAGGAAAAACATCAGGGAGAGACTGATATTCTGCAAAAGGTACAGGGATTGGACTGCTGAGGACTGGGGTAGTCATTTTCTCTGATGAATCCCCTTTCCGATTGTTTGGGGCATCCGGAAAAAAGCTTTCCGGAGAAGACAAGGTGAGCGCTACCATCAGTCCTGTGTCATGCCAACAGTAAAGCATCCTGAGACCATTCATGTGTGGGGGTTGCTTCTCAGCCAAGGGAGTGGGCTCACTCACAATTTTGCCTGAGAACACAGCCGTGAATAAAGAATGGTACCAGCACATCCTCCGTGAGCAACTTCTCCCAACCATCCAGGAACAGTTTGGTGATGAACAATGCCGTTTACAGCATGATGGAGCACCTTGCCATAAGGCAAAAGTGATAACTAAGTGACTCGGGGAACAAAATATCTATATTTTCGGTCCATGGCCAGGAAACTCCCCAGACCTTAATCCCATTTAGAACTTGTGGTCAATCCTCAAGAGGCAGGTGGACAAACAAAAACTCACAAACTCCAAGCATTGATTATGCAAGAATGGGCTGCCATCAGTCAGGATGTGGCCCAAAAGTGGACAGCATGCCAGTGCGGATTGCAGAGGTCTTGAAAAAGAAGGGTCAACACTGCAAATATTGACTCTTTGCATCAACTTCATGTAATTGTCAATAAAAGCCTTTAACACTTAAGTATTCCATAGTAACATCTGACAAAAATATCTAAAGACACTGAAGCAGCAAACTTTGTGGAAACTAATATTTGTGTCATTCTCAAAACTTATGGCCACGACTGTACTCTGTAATTGTGTTGGCTCTGTGTGCCGTTGTCCCTTACGGTCTCGGAGCAGAAGGCAGCCGAAGGCGGTGATGGTGACGAAGATGGCACACATGCCATCCAGGCGGATGGCGAACCAGCGAGAGGTGACCAGGAACAGGAACCAGGATTCTGAGAGACACTGATTCAGTTATATTCCTATAGAATGGACCGCACAGAGTGGAGACTGGGTAGAATGTACACGTGTTATTAAATATCATTCTCCATCAATGTACTTAGACCCATTGGAGACAAACAAAGCGGAAGTAAGGCAGCATTGAAAGGACAATCACCTGAGTGCAGATCCTGATAAGCGTCAAAGGTATTTTGGAATCGCTCCTCGGCTCTGAAGGCTCGAATCGTCCACAGACCTTGGAGGGACGAGGACAGGTGGGAAAAGACTGGACTCCGAGCTGCAGAGAGACACATGGTTACTGATTACTGTCCATGTGCACGCACACTATTAAGCAAAAAAGGCCACTGGCACTCACTGGTGGATTCCAGGCGCTTGACATCTCGTGACGTCTGCAGGAAGTAGCGTCTCAGGAACAGGAAGACGACGATAAGAGGAGCCAATGGGATGAGGATCCAGGGGATGACGGAGGCCGCTACAGCAACCACACCGATGATCTGCAGGAATATCTACTCAGGAAAACAGGCCCAAAGGGAACAGGTTAACTGGTGATCGAATAGTAAATACCTTGTGAAGATGACCGGCCAAAATGTGTCGTGGCTCACCTGAATGAAGTCCACAAAGGTCCAAGGTAAGGCCGCGTCCAGTTGGCCAATGTCCTTAGAGAAGCGGTTGAGGACTCTTCCTGGGACACAGAAGACAAGACCAGGAATTTAAAGACTTTTCTTTGTCTACAGATATTAATGTTTGACCTTAGGCAAACAATGTAGCGTCTCTCAACACAGAAAATCGTTCCAGTTTGCGCATTGGCTTATGGCTCACCAATTGGGTTAATGTCAAAGAAGCGTACAGGCGTCCGGAGGATAGAGTTGAACATGCGGTTGTGCAGAGACTGAGCAGCTTTCACCAGCACATTGAACATCACCAGACTCCTGGCAAAGCCAAAGATGAGAGTTGCTCCAGTCAAACCTGAAAACACAGATTTTCCATTTTAGGACGTTACATTTTGAAGCACACATTTTGTAAACAGACAGACACACAAAGGGTATGGAGGAAGAAAGAGCCTGCATGACACTATTCTAGGAGTAGCAAAACAACTCCCCGAGTAGGGTTTCCACTGTCTCACCTGCGTAAATGCCGAGGTAAAAATCCAGGTTCAGCTGTTCAGTGACGTTGACACCATGTTGGATGGTCACAGTGCCGTTAACGTTGAGCTTCTCCTGCTCTCCTGCCCTGTCAATCACAGAGGAGACAGAGCTAAAGCAGAGAGCCAGTCCCAACACAGCATGTTAAAAGGGTAACATGACAGGTTGCATGACTGGAAATGAACAGTGAAATTAAAACGTCTTACCAATAGGCCAACCACCAGTCCTGCAGAATATATGCTGCCTGCACACAAAAACATATGTTAGTAGACCTATATCATTTAATGAAGTCATCAGATTGAGTTTCTTCCACACTACTAGCGCTGCGTTTGACCATATAGTTGTCCTGGGGTTATGATGTCATTACCTGAGCTAGGAACTGGAGTAATACAACTCCTATCAACACCAGGATGTTGGCTCCTGCCTTCAGGTACTTGACATAGAGGCCGACGCCGATGCTCCCCTCCGAGCGGCTCTCCTCGACTACTGTCTGGACAGGCTCTGCCTGCAGTTACACACAAACACCATATGATTTATTGGGGGTTATTCATTAAAGCCACTGCAAATAAAATAACATTACGTTGCACAGATATCATGTTAAGTGAGTCATTCTGTGTAGGAATGACTCACTTAAAGCACGAGGGAAGTTGAGAACTTACACAACCCCTGTGTTAAGGAATCTGAGCATGTCAACAAGATACAAATTCACTTGTTTTTTTTTTAAAGGAAAGTACAACATGTACTTTGCTGTGGCTTGCATAGCTTCTACTAAAATTAGAAGGCAACAGTAAACACTGTCCCCCACGAATGATGCAGTGCCCCCCCCCCCCCCCCCCATCTTGGCCAAATAAGTGTAATTGTGTAAATGCCGGATTTCTATGGCAAGACATCATTCACCTAAGTCTCAAAATCGGGTCAGTGCTGTCTGAGATATGACGTGTGATGGACTTTGCTGTCTGGCAAACTTCTACTAAAGTTTGTACGCACTGCCTTGTGGACAAAAAGAGCAAGCACAGGTAACTTTTTCTTCACTCACTGCTTTGCTACAAAATATCAGGGCAGAGTGAAAATGCTCCTAGTGACTGTATCTAAGGACTGACCGGAAGTGGGCGGGACCCACCAGAAGCTGTTCAGTTCCATCTTTAACAGGCGTATGGAGGAGGTATGGGAGACCTCTGCATTCTGCGAGAGGGTGCGTCTGCATGGCGAGCGGCTTTCAGTCTCCGCCCCTGGGGCTTGTGGCCCCTCCTCTTCCCTCTTCAGGAGGGAGGTGAAGTCGACCCCAGAGCGCTGGAGTTCGCTGTACGTCCCCCTTGCACCCATGTGACCCTGAAATAGACACACGAAAGTCACACCCCACAACATCTGGAGTTTGTATGTAATGTATAAGTCTGTCTGCATTTATATAGGTGTCCTACGTGTGTTTACACCAACTTTGTTTACAGTGTAACCCATGGTAACACGTAACCACCCCCGCTTGCAGTGCAGGTCCTACATTAACTTAAGCACAAGGTAGTGCATATGTGCTCCTATGTAGTCTTAAAGTGTGTGTGGAATTTGACAACACCTCCTTGAGGACGAGATCTGGTTGGCTGCTTGGAGGTACTGCAACTGGTGGGTGACCAGGATGCGGGGCTTATTCTTCAGAATACCACAGATACACCTGGACACACATGGAAATAGACACGAGACAGACCCATGGAGACAGAGGATCAGTCTGAGATGACAGCAAACCTGCCAACTCTGTCCAACTTTTTAGAGTACCAGATGCGTGTCGGCAAATTGGAGATTGGCCCTGTTTGAGAGTGACAATCACTAGGGCCAGCTCACAAGTATTGGCTTTTTAGACATGGTTCCTAAACAACAATAAAAGCTAAATCATTTTGAAAAAATGTAAAATATGATCGCATCGACACGGATCAAACTGGCTACACAAAGCTTAAGTAGGCTACCACAAAGGGAACCTGAACGCTGTCTCTTAGAAGAGTCCGCTGTTTCAGCCTGGGTAAAGGTGCCCATTGTATTTCTTGGCAGCGCATACATCATTTCAGATTTTCAAAATTGATAAAATCTCAAATCTAGTGCAAAGGCATTTTTAGAAGCATTTCCTCTATAGCTAATACCAGACACTCACTCATTCTTCATCGCGCAGTCTTCTAAACTCCCGACTCCATTTAATGCCAAGATGTTTATCTTGATTTTTGATCATTACAGTCTATCAGGTTGTGTGATCCTCGTAATGTTACATGGTGGAAAATACAACTAATGAGACGCAGTATTAAATGTATATCACACTCGCCCAAATGCGACCAGTTATTTTCGTATTTGCATTTCATTTCTTTCACTAGCAAATGCGAGTGAACTGCTGACACTTTAGAGCCCACTGAATGTCCAGCTTATGTTTGCTAACGTTAACTTGAAAAAATGCGTTTACCTTTCCACAACACACGGAGTCAAAGGGATTTGTCCATGTGTACGTACAGCTGACAGTCGGCAAACTCAGCATCACATCAAACAGGAGGGGCAGACGCGGGGTAGCTACGTCGAATAATGACGTATTAAATTGCCATATCTGTTAACTCCACACATGTCTGTATTGCAGCTCGAGAATCGGGATGATTTACTCAGTGGATGTATTTATTAAAATCAATTCAGGCCCTATTCATTTCTGCATACTTTTAACTCAATCTCGTACATGGACAGAATTGCATAGTTGGTAGGTAAAATGTGTGCATGTTGGCAGGTCTGTGACASCATCCACACCAAAAACACAGATTTACACTTACAATGCTATTGAAACCTGTTCTAGCCATTATAGCTTTTTATACAGGTGAGCCCTGCACAGTAAAAGTGCAGCCCATCCCTCATCACTGCCCTGCTGGTTCCATTATGAACACTTTCCAGGGGACCATGTCATGTGACAGGAAGAGGTAGAGTACGGCTCTGTTGCCATTGTGTGCTTGACAGTGGCAGCAGCACCACTCCTTTTCCTGCCTTCCTACCCTCACTGGTCCCCACCGGGCCCCTCTGCTGTGATCAGAGGCTTGGGCTGCTTTGATGGAGACCTCAGGGAGGTTGGAATAGAACGCTCCAGACTTTCRGCTACCCTGCCAGATAAATAACCAGCCACCAACAAAGGACTGGGGGACAGGAGCAGGAACAGAATSCTTCATAACGCCCCAGAACAATAGTGGAAGTACRGTACAWATTCCAGTTTATGCTTCAGTAAGTCAGTAGTTCTTCCACTGTATTACATACTTCAGTAAGAGAGGAACACATTGRTGTATGCTTTGCTCATGATCCTTGAGCTAATGTCCTTGCTTAGCCAATGTTACCGTAGCACATCTTGTTTAGACTTGGTGAGCTACCCTGTGGCAATCCCCGTGACCCCTTATAAAGGACAAGGAGAGTGAGGATTACGGTGCTGCAAAATGGATGCACTTGCACAGAAGTCAATTCTACATCTATTCCACATTGGTTCAACATCATTTCATTGAAATGACGTGGACACYACTTGGATTCAACCAGTGTGTGCCCAGTCGGTTCGTGTGTTCTATCGTTTTGCTCTTTTACAGTCATGTTGAGARGGTGTACTGAGAGCAAAGTTCTAGCAGTGTATTATTGTATTGCGTCACTATTCAGTTGTGTATAAAAAAATAAAAACTGTTTAGCTGAAACTGTGGTTCACTCACTGTTCAAACAGGTGTCTCCCYACCTCAGCATCCACAGCACTTAGAGGGTCGTCCAGCAGGTAGATATCAGCATCCTGGTACACAGCCCTGAGACACAACAAGGCTTTCAGATAGAGACTGGAGGATATTCATCTATAGAATTTCTCATTTCTACTTCTACTTGAAGTGGAGCTGTGGGTTTACCGGGCCAGGTTCACTCTAGCTTTCTGTCCCCCACTGAGGGTGGCTCCTCTGTCCCCTATCAATGTCAGGTCGCCGTCTGGCAGCAGCTCCATGTCCTGAACACAGAAGGGACAACAAAGACGACAGGAGTTAATAGGACCCACAATCCCTCAAACAGGAGGACCATAATGACTATGTGCAGGACATGATCTTCCACACACAGAGGGAATGCAGTTTGTACACAGTGAAAGAGGACAGTGTTAGTGTTACAGAGTGCACYGCTGGGGAAGTGACACTCACTACAGATCACTGTGTGTTTGAAGTGTTCTCCATGGCAAGTGAATGTGTGGCTGAAAGTCCAGTCCTCTGATCAAAGAGGAAGTGTGTTTGTAGAGCAGATGTCCGTTTCATGGGATGTGGTTGTGAGCGTGAATCTAGTCTCACATTGTGTTCAATAGGGCAGAGGGGACAGAGCATGAATCTGGTCTCACATTGTGGTCAATAGGGCAGAGGGGACAGAGAGTGTGTATGTGTTCATGAACGAGTGTTGACAGCTCTGATGGAAGGCGTACCACCTAGAGCCCAAGGTGTTGGTTCTCTTTGCAGTCAAAGTTCAAGAGATCCAACGGTCTCAATGGAGCTTCAATCCTTGCATTTAGCAATCTCCCAGCGTTAAATACCATGAGAACTCCATCCAGTGTGTCTTACCCTCTTGAGGGCGCAGGCTCTCAGGACCTTCTCATACTTCTGAGGATGGAGCTCTTTGCCAAACAGGATGTTGCTACGGATGGTTCCAGGGAACACCCAGGGCTGCTGGGAGGCATASGTCAGCTGACCTTTGACCTTCAACACCCCTTTGTCGTGAGGCAACTCCCCCAGGATGGCGCTGAGCAGAGAGGACTGTGGGAAATTTGAAGGGGGAACAGGTGAGCTTGATAAGAACATACACTGAGTGTACAAAACACTAGGAACACCTTCCCAATATTGAGTTGCGCACCCCCCCCCTTTTGCCCTCAGAATAGCCTCAAAATCGTCAGYGCATGGACTCTACATGGTGTCGAAAGCGTTACACAGAGATGCAGGTCCATGTGGACTCCAATGCTTCCCACATTTGTGTCAAGTTGGCTGGATGTTCTTTGGGTGGTGGACCCTTCTTGATACACACAGGAAAACTGTTGAACGTGAAAAACCCTACAGCGTTGCAGTTCTTGACACACTCAAACCAGTCGCCTGGCACCTACTACCATACCCCATTCAAAGGCACTTAAATCTTTTGTCTTGCCCATTCACCCTCAATGGCACCATGTSTCAAYGTTTAAAAATCCTTATTTAACCTGTCCCCTCACCTTCGTCTACACTGATTAAATTGGATTTAACAAGTGACATCAGTAAGGTATCATAGCATTGACCTGGTCAGTCTCATGGAAAGAGCAGGTATTCATAATGTTTCGTACACAAAGAAAGGCACTATGTCACAGTCAGAGGAGAAAACCTCTGTTTACAAATCCTGCAATACCCGTTTCTGATTCACACGGTAGAAAAATAAATATTCCAGTTGCCTTGCTGTCCTCATACAGTGATGTAATAGGCTGGCACATCAAGAAACATGACCTCTGACCTTTCCAGCCCCCACAGGTCCAATGACAGCGACAAGCTGCTCTGACTTTACTGTGAGTGACAGGTTCTGGAGAGACGGGGCGTCCTGACTCTGTAAAGAGTGAGAGAGGGGACATTTCAGGTTAGACTTTATTATAAGACTTGTAACACAGTGAGAGGTTAGCATGTCTTGGGGGTATGATATAACTTTCTCACTCATCATTATTCACAAATCATTCAGGACTATCCATAATCATGGTAGCAGCCACATTAATGTAGAAGTGTTTAGAAACATTATAGTCTTATTTACAATAAGTGACATTTAACATTTAATTTCTATTGGGCACAAAATAATCTGAAACAACCAAAACAAACAGCAAATGCATCCAACACGTTTTTAGAGTCACAAGCTTGATGTAATCAGTGTGTGCTAGGAATATGGGACCAAATACTAAACMGTTGACTACTTTAATACACAAGTGAATTTGTCCTAATACTTTTGGTCCCCTAAAATGGGAGGACATTGTACAAAAAGGTGCTGCAATTTCTAAACGGTTCACCCTATATGGATGAAAATACCGTCAAATTAAAGCTGAGTCTGCACCTTAACCTCCCATAGTAATATTTCAAATCTGGAGTGTGTATACAGTGAGCTCAAAGTGCTGGAGTAGAGACAAAATTGCCTCTGTCCCAATACTTGAGCTCACTGTATACACACACACACAACAAGTAGCATCAAGCTGTAATAAAGGTGTGTGAGAGCAGTAAACAGCACTGTAGCTGTATTTAGGAGTCTGGATGGCAGCGGTTGAACATTCACCGTGTCCAGTAGCAAATCAGGTCCTGGATCTCCACATTGGGCTCTTGCTTCTCCCCCTGGAGGAATCCATGTTCGCTTTTCACAATCTCATCCAACAGGAGAAAGTCTGAGAGTGGAAACAAGAGAGAACCAGTGATATACAGCCATGCCTCATCATGTTAACAAAACCACCGCGTCGAGACGGATCCCAGGCTTTGTTTACAATCGTGTTGGATCGAGATGACACATTTAACAACTTGAAGATCTTGATAAGCAATGATGCCTTTTACGTCCCTGGCTTTGAACAATCAGATGACTACAGTAATGAAAAGCCTGGCTGTGGCTCAGATAAGTCCCATGATGATTTTACAGTCACTGATCATAAAGATGATAATGTGACAGGATTACATAATGAGTCTTGGAGTTCAGCCAGAGCTGGGACTTGTGTTTCACATTGGCATCCAGGCAACTGTCAGGACAGCACATCTAAAATTAACTAAAAAGGAACCCAGCGCAGAGACGACACCTGCACTGTCAGAAGCCAACACGTGCAGAAGACGAGCCTTGCACAACCTCAGGAGAGCTCTGGTATTGTATGGTTCCACAGAGATAATACTAACATATGTCAGAGATAATGCATACAGTAATGCACAATAACAACTTGCTGGATTAAAACCACCTAAGAAAGAATGTGATGATTCACATCAGCGCTTAGCTGCTTTTACATCTTCATTTCACATGGTTACTTTTTAACGAGGGACAATGCGTCATAGCATCTCTACCTTGGATTAACTACAGATGCTGTGTGCTTCCCAGTAACTTTACCATATGAATACCACAAATAAATACTGAAACTCCTTAAAAGGGTTGCAGTCTCAGAAGCTCACATGTATTTTGTACCTTGATCCTGCGGACGCTGATGCGCGCTCAGCCAGTTTCTCTACGGCCGAGGGGAAGAAGAGGGTGACGGTGAGGCGGACGGCACTGTACAAAGACACGGCCACAAACACCCGGCTGGATGAGATGGTGTTCCCCAGGAGGACATAGACGGTGAAGGTGATGAAGACGATGATCTACTGGCCGCAAAGAAGGAGGCGATGTTGAGGCCTCGCAGGTAGAGCTCGACATGATCTTGGAGATCTCTTTCCTGGGGAAGAATGGAAGAGAAGCGTTCCGTAACAAAAACAAACCCAGGAAGCATTTCAATAAATATAAGACCACAGAGAAACAAGTCTGCATATAAATATGCCTGAGGATGCTACATGATTGACATGAAAACCAGGAAGACGACACACTGATAACATGGCTTTGATGACTGTTGGTTTATCTGGCCATTTTTCTTAGCCCTGCGAGTATGTGTAAACACGTGTTAATATTCAAATGGAGAGGAGCAGGGTTTGTCCTGTTGCATGGGGAGATGTTGTTGCTATCCAGATTCAACAGGGCCATGTGCACCACGATTCACTCAGTGACATTATGAACCACTGCACGAGGAATCCTTATGTAGCCTTTATAAAATTGCTCAGATTACTATTTTTATCACTGGGATGAACCATGGGCACCTTGTTCTCCTTTATACTAACAGCCAGGTGACAGATTTAGACAGCCTTATGACTGGATAGTAGCAGCAGGTCCATGTCACAGCTCTGAGGTGGAGAAGTGTGTAGAGCTTGTCGACACCTGTTAACATGCCAGTGGCTTTTGTGTCAGCTCTGTGATCCGTTGTCCATTTTAGGACATCGTAATATACACTGAGTGTACAAAACAATAAGGTCACCTTCTTAATTGCGTTGCACCCCACTTTTGCCCTCAGAGGAGCCTCAATTCGTTAGTGGTGGCCCATTCTTGATACACACAGGAAACTGTTCAGTGTGAAACTCACAGCAGCGTTGCAGTTCTTGACACAAACCGGCGTGCATAGCACCTACTAGCTGTACGATATTTAGCTGGCAAACAGTTGTGAACTTCAAGCGTAACTTGATCACCTCTCTTGCACTGGACAACAGTCGTCACGAAGGCTTCCGTTAACTCTGTGTGCTCTTTGTAAACAAACATACCATGATTGGCTCAATCAGCTGCTTTGGGGAAGGGCTTCATAATGAGAAAAACAAACAGGCAAAATGAACAACACCATCTGCTTTATCTATTAACCTAGTGCACAAGATGACTGCAGGTATTTATTTATAAAACATATACATACACTCAGTGTCCAGTTTATTAGGTACACCACCCCAACAGTAATTCACATGGCTGTGGCTTGCTATATAAAGCAGGCAGACAGGCATGCAGTTACTGTTCGATTTGAACGTTAGAATGGGCAAAGCGAGTGACCTAAGAGACTAAGCATGGTATGATCGTCGGTGCCAGGCGGGCCGCTTCCAGTATCTCAGCAACGGCAGTGACTAGGATTACACAGAATGGTGCGACAAACAAAAAACATCCAGTCAGCYGTAGTCCTGTGTGCGAAAACAGCTAGTTGATGAGCTCGAAGGAGAATGGCCAGAATCAGGCAGCCACAAACAGGCAAAGAACGGCGCAGTACAACACTGGTGTGCAGAACGGCAACTCGGAACACACAACTCCTCGGTCCTTGCAACAGATGACCACACCGGGGTTCCACTCCTATCAGCTAAAAACAAGAAGATGCGGCTCCAATGGGCACGCCATCACCAACGCTGGATAATTGAGGAGTGMAAAAACATTGCCTGGTCCAACGGTAGAGTCAGGATTTGGCGTAAGCAGCATGAGTCCARGGCCCCATCCTGCCTGGTGTCAATAGTACAGGCTGGTGGCGGTGTTGTAATGGTGTGGGGGAATGTTTTCCTGGCTCACGCTAGGTCCATTGATACTAATTGKGCAAAGTTTCTAATCTCTGAAGAATTCAGACCGTTCTGGAGGAAAAGGTGGGTCCAACCCGGTAKTAGATGGGTGTACCTAARAAATTGGCCACTGAGTATATWTTGACAGTATTGAAAATCATACCGTGGGTATTTCAAAATACCCCAGTATACCACCCAAGCCTAATGAAAAGGGTTAATCACTAGGATTTCAGTCGATTTGACTGACAARTYTATGTTTGTATAACTTYTACATTTGTGTCAGTGTTAKTTTGGCACAAAGTACTAGATAYYCTRAWRMKYWRYWRMKYWTYAGRRTATCTAAAATGTCTGGACAAACCCTCAGGAGACAGACATGAATGTAGTTAGTGTGTTTGACAATTTCCTTAAACGTCGTTACAACATCACAAGAAGCTATTGTTGGTGTCGATTCCTCATCACAGAAAAATAAGAGGAAGGTATTTGGTTAAAACACATCATGGGAACGTACTCGCGTCAGCAATCTAACAGGATAACCGGCGAATTGAATCATGGGTGATGGCAGAATTCTTGAAATAACACATTTCACAATCTGTAATGGGCTTTGGACAATAGTGCTTGTTTATGCCTTATTACAGTAACATATCTACAAATCTAACACTATCTCAATATTGAGTTTGTTCTGTGCAGTGGGATCAGTTCAAAATCTTCAAGTTATACTTTTTTTTACCTTCTGACATCATTGACCAGTGCTGAGAAGGGCTTCTCCCAGGCATCATTTTGATGATCCTGATTCCAGACACCACTTCATTCATGGTGCGTATCCTATTGTCAGTCAAGGCAGCTGTTTTACTCCTGCAAGAAAAGGAGGTCACTCAGTCAGTTCAGTCATATCTCTTTGTGAACAGAAACTACTGACGTTTCCTGAGTTTTTAGTTCTGAGCAATTTTTAAGACTGTAAAAACACCAGCTCCATTTATTTTTGAAATCTGTTCCAAAGTATTCCCACGCATAATAAGAGCTACATTTGTATACAATATGAAGTAAGGTTTGAAATTACTATGATTTAGTCAAATGTTACATCTGTTTGGGCTTATTGCGGTCAATTTGCAGTCTACAAATTATTTGTAATCGTGTTCAAGCCCCCTGACCATCTGCTCAATAAAATAAAAAACTCACAGCTAATCTAGTTGACGATCCCTGCATTAGGTTAAAAAAATATAAAAGACCACTATATATTTCTTAGACAAACCTGATTTATTGACAAGACAGCCAATTGTGCTCTCATGCGGTTCCACGCGAGGCTTACCTTCTCATGCGGTCCACGCGAGGGTTACCTTCTCATGCGGTCCACGCGAGGTTACCTTCTCAATGCGGTCCACGCGAGGCTTACCTTCTCATGCGGTCCACGCGAGCTACCTCTCGTACGGGTTACTTTCATGCGGTCCACGCGAGGCTTACCTTCTCATGCGTCCACGCGAGGCTTACCTTCTCATGCGGTCCACGCGAGGCTTACCTTCTCATGCGGTCCACGCGAGGCTTACCTTCTCATGCGTCCACGCGAGGCTTACCTTCTCATCGGTCCACGCCGAGGCTTACCTTCTCATGCGGTCCACGCGAGGCTTACCTTCTCATGCGGTCCACGCGAGGCCTTACCTTCTATGCGGTCCACGCGAGGCTTACCTTCTCATGCGGTCCACGCGAGGCTTACCTTCTCATGCGTCCACGCGAGGCTTACCTTTCATGCGTCCCAGCGAGGCTTACCTTCTCATGCGTCCACGCGAGGCTTTACCTTCTCATGCGGTCCACCGCGAGGCTGGTACCTTCTCATCGGTCCACGCGAGGCTTACCTTCTCATGCGGTCCACCGAGGCGCTTCCGTTTCTCAGTGCGGTCCACGCGAGCTTACCTTCTTCATGCGGTCCACGCGAGGCTTACCTTCTCATGCGGTCCACGGCGAGGCTTACCTTCTCATGCGGTCCACGCGAGGCTACCTTCTCATGCGGTCCCGCGAGGCTTACCTTCTCATGCGGTCCACGCGAGGCTTACCTTTCATGCGGTCACGTCGAGGCTACCTTCTCAGTCGGTTCCACGCGAGCTTACCTTCTCATGCGGCCACGCGAGGTTACCTTCTCATGCGGTCCACGCGAGGCTTATCCTCTCATCGGTTCCACGCGAGGCTCTACCTTCTCATGCGTCCAGCGAGGCTTACTCTTCTCATGCGGTCCACGCGAGGCTTACCTTCTCATGCGGCCACGCGAGCCTTACCTTCTCATGCGGTTCCACGCAGGCTTACCTTCTCATGCGGTCCAGCGAGGCTTACCTTCTCATTGCGGTCCACGCGAGGCTTACCTTCTCATGCGGTCCACGCGAGGCTTACCTTTCTTCATGCGGTCCACGCGAGGGCTTACCTTCTCATGCGGTCCACGTCGAGGCTTACCTTCTCATGCGGTCCACGCGAGGCTTACCTTCTCATGCCGGTCCACGCGAGGCTTACCTTCTCATGCGGTCCACGCGAGGCTTACTTTTCATGCGGTCCACGCGAGGCTACCTTCTCATGCGGTCACGCGAGGTTACCTTCTCATTGCCGGTCCACCGAGCTTACCTTCTCATGACGGGTCCACGCAGAGGCTTACCTTCTCATGCGGTCCCGCGAGGCTACCTCTTCATGCGGCACGCGAGGCTTACCTTGCTCAGCGGTCCACGCGAGGCTACCTTCTCATGCAGGTCCACGGAGCTTACCTTGCTCATGCGGTCCACGCGAGGCTTACCTTCTCATGCGGTCCACGCGAGGCTTACCTTCTCATGCGGTCCACGCGAGGCTTACTTCTCATGCCGCGGTCCAACGCGAGGCCTTACCTTCTCATGCGCCGTCCACGCGAGGCTCTCCACACTCGTCCCGCGGAGGGTTTACGTTCACTGCGGTCCCGCGAGGGGGCGGAGGGTGGGGGGGTGCTGGGGGCGAGAGAGGGGTCCCAGAAAGACAAAAAACCCCATACATTATGATATAAGGGGGGGGACCTTAAGATCTATGTTTTTTTTTTTTCTGCAGGCCCCTTATAAACTATAAGATGACCGTTAGCCTTCATTGTGCGGTCCACGCGAGGTCTACCGTCTCATGCCTGGTCAATCGGAGTTGGGGTTACGTTCACACTGCGGTCCACGCGAGGTTACCGTCTTCTGCCGGCCACGCCCTAAAGAAAGCTGGTTACGCTTCAACAAGCGCGTCCCCGCGAACTATGTGGTAGTTTACCTTTCTCACAATGCGGTCCACAGACGGACGCAGGTTCTTACCTTCTCATGCGGTCCACATTTGCTGAAGGGTGTTACCTTCTCCTTTCGTCTGATTCGCGGAGGGTTACGCTCGACATGCGGTCCCACGCTGGAGGGTACGCTCACATGCGGTTCCACGCGGGGTTACCTTCTCATCGGTCCACGCAGGGGTACCGTCTCATTGCTGGTCCACGCGAGGGTTACTTTCTCATGTCGGTCAGGAGGGTGTCTCTTTTATCATCGTCCACGCTAGAGAGCAGGCCAATGATCAGTTTGACTCAAACCATTGGTTATGTCATTGTTTCGTATGGGCGAGATAAAGGAGGAACAACTTCTACACTTGACCTCCCTGGCTTGTTTAGCGCTGAAAAATCTTATTAAGCTCAAACTCCATACACGTGGTGTTCTACCTGATACTTGTGCAAGAAAGAGCCTCCGCAACAAAATGGATCGTAGCGTTGGTGCGATGGGTGAGGACAGCACGGCACGCGAGTGCATGATGGCCACCCCCCCCCCCCCCCACTCCCCCCCGGCCCCCGAATCTCCACCCACAGCAGCCCAGAACCGCCGCTGTCCTGGAGAGAGGCCCCACACCACAGGGGAAGTGCAGGGGAAAATGTCACCTTGTAACCAGAAGGGGGGGGGGGGGGGATCATGTGTTGGAACTCATAGGGGTGACATGTATTTCTAAACGACAACAGGATTTTGGGAGATTATTGTACATCAGTTGTCTCAAATTCCCACCAGTGACTTACGGGCCTGATGTGGCCCACAAGCCATGAGTTCTAGACCTCTGGGTTCTAGACCTTCTAGGCCATGAGTTCTAGACCTCTGGGTTACATCTACAACATGGCTGCTTCATCTACACTGTAGTTTGATGCTACAGTCACTGCATCGGACTGTGTACGTTCCGTTCAGCCATGTTCTAAACAGTCATCTGTAGCAGCATCTTTCCTTGACTTTGAATCATTGACCACAACATGCATCAGAACAGTAGGGCAGTGTTTCCCCAACCGTGGTCCTTGAGTACCCCTAACAGTACACCCTTTCATTGTAGCCCTTGACAAACGCACCTCATTCAACTCATTGAGGGCTTGATTAGTTGACCAGTTGAATCAGGTGTGCTTGTCCATGGTTACAATAACAATGTGTACACTGGAGTAACAACTCAAATGTTAATTTGTCTGCCAGGTGCTCGGAGAAGCCTGTGACTGACCTTTATCAGAATGCACAGTACTGTACTTCAGTCTGTCACCAAGAAACAGATCCCTTTAGATGCCAAAATAGGTTAAGTTTTCACCCCAGGTGTCAGCACACTGATCAAAATTAAACTRGGGTGTTAACCTACATGGTGCCAGTCAAAGTAACAACTCAGTCAGCCTTGTGCAACTTATGCAACCTTCCAGGGTTGAAGTAACAGAGCTGATATTGGATTAGGTCTGTCTGCACAGTGGATCAAAAGTACAGGTTCATTTTCAACTGCTTTTTTCTGCTGTTGCTATTAGACCAAGTCAGCAATATACAAAGTGATGAAAAAATATATATATTACCCTTATGTATTACAG
>NC_036852.1:1271262-1272236 GCF_002910315.2 Salvelinus sp. IW2-2015
GTGTTCATACCTCATCAAATCTTGTTGAGAGAGAGAGAGAGAGAGATCTCTTATAAAGACCTTCTTGTAGATCATGTGACACATGGCTACTCGCATCTTCATGCCGGTCCTCTGGACGTGGTAGAAGTAGAGGTGATGCGTGACGGCCAGGATCAGGGTGGACAGACAGACACCAGCAGCGTAGCCAAAGGCCTCATACAGTGCGTCCATATTATCAGGATCGTACTTCTCAAAGTACTGGATCAGCTTTCCCAAGAACACTGGCTGGATCACCTTAATCACCTCCTATTGGAGGAACAAGAGAAGAGGTAGAGAATACAACAGAGGATATGAGGTGAATCCACAGCTTGATATATAAACATATGGCTAAGATAWCATTGAAATTCCCTAGCAGGGCTGAGTACCGGTAAGTCTTCCACAAGTCGTGGTTTTTTCTACATACCTCAATAAGAGTAAAGATCCCCAGCACTGCGTAGGGTTTCCAATAGCACTTGATGAGGACTTTGGTGAGTTTGGGAGGCCTGAGATCTTTAGCAGCCTTCTGCACCTCATGGTCCCAGTGCCTGAGGAAAGACGGCTTTCCGTTTACTATGGGAGAATCGCAATTGAAATGACTTGATTTCTCACGTCCTCGCCAATGAGTTTTGAGAAGGAGGCGAGGACCGACAACGCAAGAAGTCCCTATAGGTACCTGGATGTTCAATTCTGCATTGCATCATGTGGTGATACAATTGCACTTAAAAATGGACAATCTAGGATTGGTACAGACATTTCTTTACATTTTAAATTAGTGACATAGATCACACATGGAACACCTTTAAATAGTTCTGAAGTAACTACATTGATGTGTCATTTTAAAATATATCGAGGTCATTTTCCCTGCAAAAACAAGGAGTTTTTATTATTCAAACCACCTGTGGGTCAGATTGGACCCCCTRCAATGTTTGACACCCATGTTTCGATAAAGACAACAG
>NC_036852.1:1279785-1304332 GCF_002910315.2 Salvelinus sp. IW2-2015
GAATAATGTCCGGTTACTTAAGACAGAAACAAAAGTTGGGTGGTTGCCAGGAGAATAGGTCCGTCCAGCAACTCAAAGGTTGCATGTTTTAGTCGCGTCGGGACAACTGTAGCATTTTAGCTAACCGTTCCCCTAACCTCTACTTGCAGGTATAGAATTAAGTTAATACTCCTAACTGCTGCTTTAGCCGCTAACGTAGCACCAAATCAATGACGCAACAAGAAGCCTGGCCTCAGAGCAAGACGTATATACTATCATCACTCCAAGATCGCCTGCGGCAGGTATACCTAGTGGTTAGAGCTTTGGACTAGTAACCGAAAGGTTGCAAGTTCAAATCCCGAGCTGACAAGGTACAAATCTGTCGTTCTCCCCTGAACAGGCATTAACCACTGTTCTAGCCGTCATTGAAAATAAAATTTCTTAACTGACTTGCCTAGTTAAATAAAGGTAAACAAAAAAATCAAAATAAAAAAAAAAACAAAACAGCCAACAGAATATGGCTGTCATGATATGCTTGGTGTATAGTAGTGGGAGGATAAACATCCTCAGGTGGGCGATAAGCAACTGGTTCGAAGACCATTCCGCTATTACGTTCTATTTGGCCTTAATTAACCACAATTCAACAGGCCACTTCTGACTTAGTTCAGATATATATGTTTGCCATACCTCTGTAGTTCCTCTCCCAGACTCTCAGATCCATCCTCCGGAAGCACTTTGTACATGTCATCTTCCTCTAGCCTCCGTTTGTATCCAATGCGGAACAAAGGATTTAGCCAGCTAATGAAAAAGGGAATAGAAGAGGTAGAGATGAAGAGAAGAGTTCAATACATGTAGTGTTACATTCAGGATGAGCAGGGCAATGCATGCACTAGACCAGGGGTTCACAAACTCGGTCCTGGCCCCCGGGTGCACGTTCCCCCCCAGCACTACACATCTGATTCAAATATTAAAATCTTGATGATGAGTTAGTTATTTGAATCACTGTGTAGTGCTAGTGAGAAAAAAAAATGAAGAAAAAAAACTTGCACTCAGGGAGGCTCCCGGACCAAGTTTGGGAAACCTTGCAGTAGACCAGTGCTTCCTAACCTTTTTCACCCATGCCCCCCTTTCATCTACGGCTAGGAATTACCAGGATCCTCACGATATTATCCCAATACTTAAGTGCCGATATTATATGATTGTGATTCTATACTGTGATTTTATTGCGACTCGATGTTCCAAACATATTGCTCACCATGTGTCTGCTGCAGAGGGACAAGAGAGCTATGAGAAAACGAGTTTTGATCCGTCATAGAAATAAAAGTGSTGAAATGAATTGGCTCCCTACTTAGAAAGATGGAGAACAAGCTATGAAGGAAAAATACTGGAGATTTGGTACAGCAAACTAGCAAAACAATATTGGTATAGTCAAAACAATACATCATCAAAAATAATATCCCGATATGTAGCTATCAATTTTTTCCCCGATGACTACTTTCATAATTGGTGAACATCACCTGGACATTTCTGACAAGTTATAAATAGCTCTAAGGTCTGCAAAGACAAGAGGACAACTGCTGATTCACTACCCAAATTCGAAATGTCACCTTGTGCATTCTACTATTACAACTTTCAAGAGTAAGTTGAACGCCTGACTGAGTTTATAAAAAGTTTATAAAAATAAAAATAAATGTTTATTCTTCATCTCCCACTACCTCTCCAYGCCCTCAGCAGTAGACAATCTACTCTATTTGTGACATAAGCCTACTGGTAGCATGTCTTTGTAAAAAGCATTTATTGCAAATGCTTGAGTACCCAACTGTGTGCACTGTGCATGTAAAATGTACTAATTGTCAGCAAATGCCTTAGAAAACATCAAATTATGTTTTAAAGAATTACTCCAGTCATCTTTTCAGCTCATTTGTACTCGGGAAAAAAACGATTTTGCTCAAAACATTTGTTTTACCCATTTGTACATTACTGTATTTATACGTGGTGCTGGGGTATTGTTTTTCAACAGGAAATGTAAAAAAATTGCTGGAGTGCGTCTTTAATGTAMATATAAAGCACAGCTTGTCTCATTCAAGTCAAAACGAGGCATCCATCCTTTCCCTTCACGCAGAGGTTTACATCGGCTTGTATCCGAGACAAATGAGATGGCGATTAATAGCCTAGTTTGSGCAAACAATATTCTTGATTCATAAATTACTGGAATCTTATTTGGCATCATACTTAATCCAAGAATCAACCGGAAATTGTGATTTCACCGTGGGGAAAACCATAMAATTACATGGGTAAAACGCACTTTGTGTTAAACCATACTAATGATTTGAGTTATAAGTGTTTATTATGACGTTATACCTAATTTAATTAAACAGCTAATCGTTTAACCCCTCAAACTAAAATTAACCGAATACGTTTCGAATAGCCTAACGATACCACTTTCAGTAAACACTATAACGACTAGCTCAACTTTATTTCAATAACCCGGCGGCGAAGGTTGTTGACTTACCAGAAGAACACCTGGGAGAAAAGATTAGCTGTTGCTGATGGATTCGTCTTCGCATCTTTTTTTACCGGTTCCATATTTCCCTGCTAGCATTATTCAAAGGCTTGGCCAACTTCCTCGCGTGCAGTGCGACAAAGTCWGCTACCTCCACTCTTCAAAACGGTTACTTTATTTCCTGTGGTGTAACTTGGTTGCATGCACATGGTACTGGGTTAGGTTACAAGACAGACAGCCAAGAGAATTATGTCAAGCCAATCACTGATCTCGAGTCGGAATTGTGCTGTGGCACGCTACGCGCTAGCTAGCGCCAAACTGGGTCGTCACTAGTTACCAGTCATAATCGCCGCCTTTTTCTAAAATGTATCTTCTTAAAATGTGTTTTTAACCTAACCCTAATATTAACCCCACTGCTAACCTAACCTTAAATTAAGACCAAAAAGCAAATTTTGGTTTTCATGAATTTTTACGAAAGTTCATTTTGACTTTGTGGCTGTGGTAACTAGTGGAAACCAGAGAGAGCGGTGGAAATATAGTAATTGGTGGCAATCAATAGCATCGGTCTCATTCGGTAATGTCCAAAATGTAAATACATAGTACTGCATGCTACATCCTTTCTAGGAGTAGAGCCAAGTTGACTCTAAGGGCAAKTTCTACCTGGAGCTAACTTCGAGTTCATGAACCACCTGGTACACTTGAAGAATGTTCATGTTCGTTGAGAACAGGTTCAATATTTGGCACTTAAGTGCCTATTTTGTGCCAAATAAAATAACACGGTTGACCTTAACGGGGGTTGACGATTTATTTTTAAGTCAGCCATAAATCCCTTTGTGACAGGGGAAATGGAAGGTCATTGTGTGAAACGGAGTGGCAATTGAATGCAAGCTTCACAAATTTGTGTTCATTGCATCGACCTGCTCAGTTTTCTACCACAAAAACAGTAGAACCAGCTCACCTGCTTTTATTCTACGATTTGACAATTAGATGTTCAATGTTTCATTTGAATAAAATAAAAAATAGTTTCACCATATTAAAACGAGAGTTCAGTTCCAGTAACAGGGTTGACCTTAAAGTGACGGGCAGACGTCAATCACTAATCACATGAAATAAATAGTAATCTTCAGAAATGACTTTGTCAAAGCAACAAAATAACTAGGGCTTTATAATGATGGTGAAAACTTGGAGACATTTTGGGATTATGTGGGTTAAAATCTTCCTAGAAGTGACAAAGGGTTGACATAGGCTGAATATTGGCACTTCAGCAAGCCTGTATTAATATAAAAAAAAATCTGGTTTATTGAATTCTTCATGTGTTCTATATTAAATGGCAGTTCATTTAATATAACATTCTTTTAAAATTCAATATTGGTGCCTAATTTCTACTTATAATATCAAAGAAAAGGCACTCTTTTTGTGGAACAACCCTCTAACAAATTTAAATGAGAGCTACAGTCTTGATAGTTTGAGCACATCAACATCAAACATATCACTGTGTAAATGTGTGAAACCCAATATAACATTTATGTACCATACCTGTTTGTTTTTTGGTTACAAACAAATAATAAAACTAAAACAATAGGGTTCCTGCATCTTCGGTGCTAAGAACCCTAAATAGGTGTAAACCTGACTGTGTGTTCATGTTCCTGAATCCCGGCTAACAAAAACGTATCCTTAGAACACATGTATCCTATCAGCCTATCTCTCTAATCTGGTTTCTCTCTCTAGCAGAATGGATAGTAAACAGTGACACCATAACAACCATCTGTTATATATTAGTGCTGTGGCAAATATGTACTCAATGAGGGGGTAACCTTCAAGCAATTCATTTTAACCACATGTAGCCACACAGAGAGCAACAACTTTTCAATATGCTCAAAACCTTTCCGCATGCACATACACTATTCTTGACTCAAAGCATTTTTGAATGTAATTTTCAACAGTAAAAGCTACTGTAGACCTGCTGTAAGGCTCACTGAGCATCGCTCTCTCTCGCCTCTCTCTGTATAGCCACATATATACCTGGCGCTAACATGCGTCCTTTGTCCTGATCTTGTCCACATTCTGATTGTGCCCATATTTTCAGAAATGTGTCTACACATTGTGTTCGCATTGTGACCAGATTTCCTGGTCCCTCCCTGTATGCAAATTATTTAACAGCTACTCTTTCAAAATAATATGTGTTTATTTATTTCAAGACACATATTGATGCCATAAGTCAATGGTCCCACTGAGCACACACTGGTTGAATCAACGTTGTTTCCACTTCATTTCAATGAAATTACGTTGAACCAACGTAGAATAGACGTGGGTGCTACCTTTCAATGATTTTAGAAGGTGCAATAATAATGTTTTAAATGGTTTCACTGTCCATATCTGTATAGACCTGTAAGATATCCGGACGCAATGCGTGTCAGGAAGATTGACTACTTCCAGAGGTGGTCAGGAAGATCGAATCACAATCAGATCACAATGCATCTTTTAATCCTTTTAACCTGTTTGAAAATGTGGACAGATCAGGACAAAGGATTAATGTTAGAACCAGGTATAAATGGGGCTTCTCTCTCTGCTACCCTATAAAGATAAATCAATGAAAGAGCGGATTGCAGGTGACAGATGCACTATTACACACTCCAGGTGGGTCCTTCTTCAGATAAAGGACCTGGTGAGAGATACCCCCCCCTCCCCCTTCCCCCCTCATTCCTATCCTCCATCCCTGATCTGCCCTTTCACCACAGACAAAGGAGTTGCTCGGGAGCTTTTGAGGAAGCAGACAAGTCGTGTCCTAACTCTTTCTCTCACTTTCACTTTCTCTCAATTCAATTCAAAGAGCTTTATTGGCATGGGGAACATGTTTACATTGCCAAAGCAAGTGGAATAGACAATAAAAAAAAAGAGAAATAAAGAAGGGAAATAAACAATCATAAATTATCAGTAAACATTACTCACAAAAGTTTTAAAATAATATAGACATTTCAAATGTTATATTATTGTCTATGTTTTAACAATGTGAAAATAGTTGAACTATGAAAGGCGAAAATAAATAAACAGATAAATACTGGTTGTATTTACAGTGGTGTTTGTTCTCCACTGGTTGCCCTTTTCTTGTGGCAACAAGTCACATATCTTGCTGCTGTGGTGGTATACTGTGGAATTTCACATAATCACACAATTATTTGTGTTTCTGTGTAATCTGAGGGAAATATAGAGAATTATTGTGTCTCAAATCAAATTTTATTAGTCACATGCGTCGACTACAACAGGTGTAGTAGACCTTACAGTGAAATGCTTACTTACGAGCCCCTAACCAACAATACAGTTAAAAAAAAATACGGATAAGAATAATAAATAAAAGTAACAAGTAATTAAAGAGCAGCAGTAAAATAACAACAGCAAGACTATATACAGGGGGCTACTTGTACAGAGTCAATATGCATGGGAACCGGTTAGTTGAGGTAATATGTACATGAAGGTAGAGTTATTAAAGTGACTATGCATAGATGATAACAACAGAGAGTAAAAAAGGGGGCAATGCAAATAGTCTGGGTAGCCATTTGATTAGGTGTTCAGGAGTCTTATTGCTTGGGGGTAGAAGCTGTTTAGAAGCCTCTTGGACCTAGACTTGGCGGTCCGGTACTGCTTGCCGTGCGGTAGCAGAGAGAACAGTCTATGACTATGGTGGCTGGAGTCTTTGACAATCATAGTGAAGGCGTAGGCTCAGGTTTTATGGGTCTCTTTGTTTTTGGTTGGACAGGTTGGTTGGATAGGTTCCTCAGTTCCTTTCTTAGGTTTTTGCATTCTTCATCAAAGCATTTGTCATTGTAGTTCATTTTCTTAGGTTGTCTGGTTGAAATGTTTAGATTTGATAGGGAGGCTGAGAGGTCAAATATACTATTTAGACTTTCTACTACCAAGTTTACACCTTGGCTATTGCAGCAAAATGTTTTGTCCCCCCTTTTTCTCCTAATATCAATTACGATCTTGTCTCATCACTGCAACTTCCCAACGGGCTCACGAGAGGCGAAGGTCGAGTCATGCGTCCCCCGAAACATGACCTGCCAAAAAACACCCACCCGCTTAGCACCAATGTGTACGAGGAAACACTGTTCAACTGACGATCAGTCAGCCTGCAGGTGCCCGGCCCGCCACAAGGAGTCACTAGAGTGAGATGAGCCAAGTAAAGCCTCCCCGGCCAAACCCTCCTCTAACCCGGACAACGCTGGGCCAATTGTGCGCCGCCCTATGGGACTCCAACTCACGGCCGGTTGTGACACAGCCTGGGATCGAACCAGGCTGTGTCAGGTTTGTAGAGATGCCTCAAGCACTGCGATGCAGTGCCTTAGACCGCTGCGCCACTCGGGAGGCCACATTTTTTTGCAATTTACAAATAAAGAATATTAATAATTACAAAAATAAAAAGCATTAGTGTTTAGTGAGTCCATCAGATCAGAGGCAATAGAGATGACCAGGGATTTTCTCTTAATAAGTGTGTGAATTGGACCCTTTTCCTGTCCTGCTAAGCATTCAAAATGTAACAAACTTTTGGGTATCAGGGAAAATGTACGGAGTAAGAAGTACATAATTTTATTTAGGAATCTAGTGAAGTAAAAATTGTCCAAAATATATATAGTAAGGTACAAATAACCCCAAAAACTACTTAAGTAAAAATACTTTAAAGTACTACTTAAGTACTTTACCACCACCGCCATGAAGTTGTCTGAAAGGAATTTAATTTGTTGTTGGCTAATTGTTTTCTGTGTCAGGTATGCGCACATGGCTGTAAGGGAGTCAGGTGCAGGAGAGCAGATATTGGGTAGCCAACGGAGCCTTTTATTTAGGCGAACCAAAACCACACGGCAAAGTGAACACGAAATAACAATACGGGTTAACATAACCCAGCGCAACAGACTAACGTGCGCATAACATGAAACAGAATAAACAATACCACACAAAGACATGGGGGAAACAGAGGGTTAAATACACAACACATAATGAGGGAAATGAGAACCAGGTGTGTGGGAAAACAAGACAAGACAAATGAAAAATGGATCGGCGATGGCTAGAAGACCGGCGACGTCGACCGCCGAGCATCGCCCGAACAAGGCGAGGCATCGACTTCGGTAGAAGTCGTGACATTCTGGTAGATTTCCACACTATTTTCCTTCCGTCTATAGCATTTCTTAATAGTATGCAGTTTCTTCGGCTTTGATGCCTCATGATTGAGTATTGCTCTGTTCAAGAAGACTGTGATTTTGCTATGATCTGATAGAGGTGTCAGTGGTCTGACTGTGAACTCTCTGAGATACTCTGGGTTGAGGTCAGTGATAAACTAGTCTACAGTACTGCTGCCAAGGCATGAGCTGTAGGTGTACCTATTGTGAGATTCCCCTCGAAGCCTACCTTTGACTATGTACAGACCCAGTGTGCGACAGAACTGCAGGAGATGTGACCCGTTTTTGTTGGTTGTTTTGTCATAGTTGTGTCTAGGGAGGATATTGTGGGAGGAATGCTGTTTTACTGGAATAATGAGTGAAGGTGACACTTGTGACTGGTGACTTGCAGGCCCTGAAGCCCACCGTGAAGACTCAATCACATTTTTTATGACATTGTTTGGATGGCTGACCATTTGTGGGCTAACACAGGGGTCAAACACACCTTATCTGTGGTTTTCTCCAGGACGGGATGTTCCCATGCAATTCCTGGGGTCACTGATGCCAGAAGAGGAATGAAATAGACAAAATGAATGTTACTGTGTGAATGAAATTGTCATGTTTGCATTGTTTCAAGAGTTTATAAAGAGCTATGACTTATTGTCTATTTAATTGTACTGCAAGTGCTAAGGATTTATTGTTACAGGGAAGCTGTATTCTTTTGTTTGTTGGACGGGGATAGTTCAAAGAGGAGTGACACAGAGGTGCGCTCCTATCATTTAAATTGATTAGATAAGAATCTGGGTGTGTTGTTCCTGTCTTTTGTTTTTACGAGTAAAGTGCAAAGAAATGCTAATTCAGGTTGGGGGTGAGTTTCTGCTTGAATTTGGTTAAAAGGGCAGTGAATTCTCTCATACTTTGAGAACATTCACTGTCTTCTTGGTAAGCAACTCCAGTGTGGATTTTGCCTTGTGTTTTAGGTTATTGTCCTGCTGAAAAGAGAATTCATCACCCAGTGTCTGGTAGAAAGCAGACTGAACCAGGTTTTCCTCTAGGATTTTGTCTGTGCTTAGCTCCATTTATTTGTTATCCTGAAAAACTCCCCAGTCCCTAACAATTACAAGCATACCCATAACATGATGCAGCCACCACTATGCTTGAAAATATGAACAGTGGTAATGTGTTGTATTGGATTCAAAGGACGTTGGTGGCACCTTAATTGGGGAAGACGGGCTCCTGGTAATGGCTGGAGCGGAAAAATAAGAATGGTATCAAATGCATTTAACACATGGTTTCCATGTGTTTGATGCCATTTAATTTCCTCCGTTCCAGACATTATTATGAGCTGTCCCTCAGCAGCATCCACTGGCTGGATTTGCCCCAAACACAACACTGCCTTGAGGACAAAAAGTTTATTGCCCTGCCAAATTTTTTACAGTATTACTTTAGTGCCTTGTTGCAAACAGGATGCATGTTTTGGAATATTTGTATCTTGTACAGGCTTCCTTCCTTTCCCTCTGTCATTTAGGTTAATATTGTGGAGTAACTACAATGTTGTTGATCCAGCCTCAGTTTCATCCTTACACGGCCATTCAACTCTGTAACTATTTTAAAGTCACAATTGGCCTCATGGTGAAATCAAGGAGCGGTTTCCTTTCTCTCCGGCTACTGAGTTAGGAAGGACGCCTGAATATTTGTAGTGACAGGGTGTATTGATACACCATCCAAAATGTAATTAATAACTTCACCATGCTCAAAGGGATATTCAATGTATGCTTTTTTTACCCATCTACCAATAGGTGCTCTTCTTTGCGAGGCATTGGAAAACCTCCCTGGTCTTGAATCTGTGTTTGAAAGTCCATGCAACTGATTATGTGACTTGTTAAGCACATTTTTACTCCTGAACTTATTTAGGCTTGCCATAAGAGGATGAATCAAAACCTTGAATTTGAATTTAATCKATTTTAAATATAGGCTGTAATACAACAAAATGTGGAAAAAGTCAAGGGGTGTGAATACTTTCTCAAGGCACTGTTGGTAGCACACAGGAGGACATTTTTCTCTGAGATTATTTCCTTATTTATTTCTAACCAGATGTAAAATGTTCCTGTTTTTATTATTTAATTGAATGGGTTAGGTCTGCTCTATACCAAATTAGCATACCCCCTGAGTCTCTTCCCTGTTTCACACCAGGTCATTTGGTGGATGGGACTACCAGCTCTCTAACCTAGATGGAAACAAGTGGGTCCATCTCCTCTCTACCATGTTTCTTGTAGGAGGACAATGTCTATATTTCCCAATTTCTTTGAAGTCTGGGTTCCTGCTCTTTAGTCCAATGGCAGATCTTGTATATTCCAGGATGAAATAGTCAAAGCTTTGTGTTACACAGTGTCCAGTGTTGTTATTTGCATGTTTTAGGCTCGGACCACTAGGTGTGAGCTGAGCATCTGGTGCATGCCTCTTAGGCTGCAGGATGTGGCTTGGGCGGGTGTATTAGTGGGGGTTGGGCCTGTTGCTCTGCTTACAGCCTTTCGCTCTCTCTTTCTCTATAACTTTCTCATTCTCTTCAATACAGCAAAGAACAGAGATAACACCCTCTGGGTGTGGTGCATTTGCTGAAACTTAAAACAGCAGAGTCATGCTATCTTGCTGTAGCTTTTTAGCTCCTCTCTGGGGCCAGAGCTCAGGGAGAACAGCCAACAAGGGATTACACTGTTGCCCTGCTCAACCAACTCAGTAAAATTCATCAAGAAAGGATCAAGGCTATTCCCTTATTGAAACCTTGTGATACGATTAATCTTCTACATCAGTGTTGTTAGAGCCGATTTGGACATATTTGTATGAAAGACAGAACATACAGAGCTCCATGTACATTTGTGTAAATATTAATGTATATGATGAAATATTAGGTACGTACCTTTATGATTTATATTTACCTGATTGAGATATATTCATTTGTTGTTAGTGTAACTTAGTTTTTGCCTCCCCCCCTTGTCCATTAATTGTACTGTGTTAAGTGTGTTAGTATAAAGGCAGGAAGTTGGGCCTTCGGGGGGAGGAGTCCTTGCTAGACGCGGGAGCGGTATAGTTTTTTGACCATACAGACAGGTCATATTATGTATTTTCCATATCAAGTAATCTATGCTTTAAGTTGATTGGAGAATACTTTTTTTGTTAGATATAAGAAGAATAAACATTTTTGTTGCACCATATCCCTGGATCTCATTGAATGTTTGGCCGTTTGGCGTCCGAAACAACCCCGCTTCAGGTTTGGGCAGTGGCTATGGTAAAGAGGAAAGGAAGCCACTACAGTGTTTTTCCTAATCCTTTCTTCCCCTCTTCGTTTTCTATTTCAGCCATAATCAAAGGACTGGAAAAAGTAAATGCATGTCATCATCAGTCAATCAATCAAGTTTATTTTATATAGCCCTTCGTACATCAGCTAATATCTCGAAGTGCTGTACAGAAACCCAGCCTAAAACCCCAAACAGCAAGCAATGCAGGTGTCATATTCATAAATTGAATATGTGTGAAGTGTGGTAATCTTGGGATTATGGAACGGAAAAGACTAGAAAACATGATGCAATACACACTAAAAACAAATGGTTCTATATAGTGCCAAATAAGGGTTCTTTGGCTTGTAACCATTGTGGATCCCTTTTAGGTTTGAAGGTTCTATAAAGAACCATGCTCATATGGTTCTAAATGGAACCTGCATGGTGCTATAAAGAACCCTTTCCTACAGTTCTATAAAGAACCATTAAAAAAGGTTCTAGGGGCCTCCCGGGTGGAGCAGTGGTCTAGGGCACTGCTTCGCAGCGCTAGCTGTGCCACCAGAGTCTCTGGGTTCGCGCCCAGGCTCTGTCGCGGCCGGCCGCGACCGGGAGGTCCGTGGGGCGACGCACAATTGGCCTAGTGTCGTCTGGGTTAGGGAGGGTTTGGCCGGTAGGGATATCCTTGTCTCATCGCGCTCCAGCGACTCCTGTGGCGGGTCGGGCGCAGTGCGCGCTAACCAAGGGGGCCAGGTGCACGGTGTTTCCTCCGACACATTGGTGTGGCTGGCTTCCGGGTTGGAGGCGCGCTGTGTTAAGAAGCAGTGCGGCTTGGTTGGGTTGTGCTTCGGAGGACGCATGGCTTTCGACCTTCGTCTCTCCCGAGCCCGTACGGGAGTTGTAGCGATGAGACAAGATAGTAATTACTAGCGATTGGATACCACGAAAATTGGGGAGAAAAGGGGGTAAAATTGTATTTAAAAAAAAAAGTTCTATATAGCACCAAAAAGGGTTCTTCTATAGTTACAACTCTTTTTGGGGCTATATAGAACCCTTTTTAAGGTGATTTTTGTTTATGTTCCAAAATATTCCCACGCATAATAGAGAGACATGCGCCCTTAGAACAGCCTCAATTCGTCAGGGCATGGACTCTACAAGCTGGCCCATGTTTACTCCAATGCTTCCCACAGTTCTGTCAAGTTGGCTGGATGTCCTTTGGGTGGTGAACCATTCTTAGTACATACAGGAAACTGTTTAGTGTGAAAAACCCAGCAGCGTTACAGTTCCTGGCACCTACTACCATCCCTCGTTCAAAGGCACTTAAATATTTTGTCTTGCCCATTCACCCTCTGAATGGCACACACATGCCTCAATTGTCTCAAAGCTTAAAAATCCTTCTTTAAGCTGTCTACCCCCCTTCATCTACACTGATTGAAGTAGATATAGGAAGTGATATCAATAAGAGATCATAGCTTTCACCTGGTCAGTCTATGTCATGGAAAGAATAGGTGTGATTATGTTTTAGCAGATGCTGTTATCCAGAGCGACTAGGGTAAAGTTCCTTGCTCAAGGGCACACCAACAGATTTTTCACCTAGTCAGCTCAGGGATTTGAACCAGTGACCAGTGGCCCAACGCTCTTAACRGCTAGGCTACCTGCCGCCAAATATTATATCTGTTTGCGCTTCTTGTGGTCAATTTGCAGTCTGCAAATTATTTGTAATTATGTTCTGGACCCTTGGCCATCCGCTAGTGCCAGGACAACAACCTCTCCCTCAACGTGTTCAAGACAAAGGAGATGATTGTGGACAACAGGAAAAAGAGGACTGAGCACGCCCCCATTCTCATCGACGGGGCTGCAGTGGAGCAGGTTGAGAGCTTCAAGTTACTTGGCGTCCACAACACCAACAAACTAACATGGTCTAAGCACACCAAGACAGTCGTGAAGGGGGCACAATAAAACCTACTCCCCCTCAGGAGACTGAAAAGATTTGGCATTGGTCCTCAGATCCTCAAAAGGTTCTACAGCTGCACCATCGAGAGCATCCTGACTGGTTGCATCACTGTCTGGTATGACAACTGCTCGGCCATGACCGCAAGGCTCTACAGAGGGTAGTGGGCACGGCCCAGTACCACACTGGGGCCAAGTTTCCTGCCATCAGGACCTCTATACTAGGCGATGTCAGAGGAAGGCCCTAAAAATTGTCAAAGACTCCAGCCACCATGGTCATAGATTGTTCTCTCTACTACCACACGGCAAGCGGTACCGGAGTGCCAAGTCTAGGTTCAAGAGGCTTCTAAACAGCTTCTACCCTCAAGCCATAAGACTCCTGAACATCTAGTCAAATGGCTACCCAGACTTTTTGCATTGTCCACCCCTCCACCACACCACTGCCACTCTGTTGTCATCTATGCATAGTCACTTTAATAACTACCTACATTTACATACTACCTCATCTAACCGGTATATATTGTTATTTTTTTACTACTGCTCTTTAATTACTTGTTAGTTTTCTCTTATTCTTATCCATATTTGTTTTTAAACTGCACTGTTGGTTAGGGGCTCGTAAGTAAGCATTTTACTGTAAGGTCTACATCTATTGTATTTGGCACGTATGACTAATACAATTTGATTTGAAGTGGCACTCTCTCAACTGAAGAATCACACTATTAAAAAACATATTATTTTGACCTTAGTTTTTATTTGACACTTTTCTGAATGAAGCTGAACCTCGTGCTGGTTTCCCAGCCACAGATGAAGCTTACTAAAAATTGTTTTATAATAAAGTGGAAAATCTCTAAGAATATTCTTTGTCTTAATGCTTGGTCTGTGTCTGGGAAAATAGCCCTACATGAAAGTCAGTCACCAGGTGAAGAACCATGCCTTTGAGATGCCATACTGTGTTCATATGAGAAGGGTGACATATTGTTGTCCTGTCTAAGGCTTTGGCAACACACCCAGATGACTTAAATACTGTTATCGGGAGTTTTTAATGGGCCGCACACCACATCCTCACCTTGTTTATAGAGGGTCACATGGTCAACACATAGCCGTCCGTAATAGTTTAGTGTAAATGGTTTTCTCCAGACGGATTCACTCCTTACAGGTTCAACTCACATTTACATTTCAGATGTCATTTATTATCCTACTTGACTGGCTCTAGTTACTGACAAAGAGGGAAATTAGCCCACAATAGTGACTGTTCAGAGGAGCTAGTAACTCTCAAAACAGAAACTTCAGGGTGGCCCAGCCCTCGAAATGACTCCTAACAACTGTACTCAAGAGGTTTTATTTATTTTAGGGAGGCATGTTTCCTAGCGTTTACAGAGGTGAGCCAGCGACTGGAAAGTTGCAAGTTTGAATTCTGGGTCTGACAGTAAAAATCTTGTGGGAAGGGAGCTGGGAAGGTTACTTGTATCAACGTCATTGCCTCCTGTTGTGCCCTTGAGCAAGGCACTTAACCCCCCACATCAACTGCTCCAGTGTGGCAGCCCCCTGCTCCAATCTCTTTCAGAGGGGTTGGGATAAGATCTTATCTTAATGGTCTTTCTCAGGAATTCTGCCTTATCTGCATTGTTCTCATCCACCCACATACCTCTGGGAAATAGGTGTTGTGTTCACATTCTGTAGGTCTGGTCATCTGATTGGACGTTCACTCTTAAAGTATGCTATTGGCCAACAACTCAAACAGGTCAGATGGTAATAAAAGGGAATCAGATTCCTTGTATGTTTCTCCTTGTATGTTTCTCTATCTCTCGGTGAAAATGTATGCACTCACTACTGTACGTCGCTCTGGATAAGAGGGTCTGCTAAACGACAAAAATAAATAAACGTTTTGCTATAGCTACTGTCATGGAGTTTTAAATTTAACCAGGTAAGTCAGTTAAGAACAAACCCAGATGACGCTGGGACAATTGTGCGCCACCCAATCACAGCCAGATGTGATGCAGCCTTGATTCGAACGAGGGACTGCAGTGAAACCTCTTGCACTGAGATGCAGTGCCTTAGACCCCTGCACCACTCAAAGATGAGGACCAAGAGCAAGTGAGGTGATGTAGTGTCCACAACTAAAGAATCATTGTGGAATCTGAAAAGACACATATCCCAAAAGCATGATGGTGTATTTACTACGTGCACATGCTAAAATAAAGGAACGAAGTGGGTAGCTAATGAAGAAGGCCTACACACTGTTAAAGAGAGGAACGAAGTGGGGTAGCTAATGAAGAAGGCCCACACACTGTTAAATAAAGGAACGAAGTGGGTAGCTAATGAAGAAGGCCCACACACTGTTAAAGAGAGGCACGAAGTGGGTAGCTAATGAAGAAGGCCCACACACTGTTAAAGCCTCCAATTCACCGCTTTCACAATGTTTTGATCCGAAACGGATCTTTATCAGGTCAAACAAAATGCTCACATCCCAAAATATGCACATTTCACCTCACATTACCATTGCGGACATGACGCATGGGTGAAAAAACAATGCGTATCTTTAATAATGTAAATTTAACCTTTTTAACTAGGCAAGTCAGTTAAGAACAAATTCTTACTTACAATGACAGCCTACAATGAGATTGGTACATGTAGTTGTTCCGGAAAATATATTTACAAAATGACTAAGTAGGTGACCTGGGGGAAAAAAACCTACAAACACACAATAAAAAATAAAAAAATATTATTATTATTATAATAAAAATAATAATCCCTCTCTCAAAAAACAACCGCACATGGCACACATCTCTTTTAACAGGGAAATCATAATGAGTAAATTGGACACACCTGAGTGTTGTTAATGTCTCTAGGGCGGTCTCTGCCGCCCTCTGGTGACAGGTGGAACTATGACAGAAGGCATGACAAATCAAAGTGACATATTCATGTAAGAAATGGTCTGATATCAAAGAAATGGTCCCGCACACCTGAAATGGTCTGATACCTCTAGGAGACATGYTACACAAACGGTGAATCCAATACAATTCTCTTCTCAATAATAGATGATCACCCCGGTGTTGAACGAGGAGGACTGTAGCTCGAACACCTGCAGAGAACACTGAGTGAGGAACCCCTTGCATCCTCCCTGGTGGCCGTCACACCGCTCGGGGGCTGGGATCTTGGGTTCCCGGTGCAGGTTCCCTGGAGGAGCTACGGCGACGCCTGTAGCCCTGGGCGATGAAACTTGGACATTGTCTCCTCCTGGGTTGAGGTTGGACTGTAGTTGGAGGGAGTCGGTAAGTGCCCGGAGGGTCTCTGATATTTGGGAGAGTTGTTCTTACTGGCGCCCCATCAGTACTCCTTGGTGGGTTACAACATTCATGATCTGGGTGATCTCTGCTGGGTCCATGTTTGGGCAGAAGCTTGCTGTGACGTGGTAAGGTTGGATCAGGTGCAGAGAAGAGACCAGATGAGGAATCAGTGGTTAAGGATAAACATAATACTTTATTGAGAAATGGAAGCCACAGGATAACAGTACACTTGAAAAACCAGTCACTCTGTGAACTACAAATCCTGCATATGCGACTGTATTGGCTAATGGGGAGGTTCTTTTTTAGGGGTGTAGGGTGGAAGCTGTCTCCGAGTAACAGGGAATTCCTGTCCGTCGGCTTCCTGTATAGATCCGTGCTAACCCCCCCCCCCCCCCTCTTAATAAAAATGTCAAGAAAACTTGTTTCATGCGCATCAAAGGCTAGCGTGAATTCAAAATGTTGACTGCTTGTATTGATGAAGGAGTGGAATCGATGAAGTTCCTCTGCTGCTCCCTGGAGTTGAAGAAATACGTCATCAATGAAGCGTTTCCAGAGTCTGATATGACGCAATAATGAATTGTTAGGACTGAAAATCACATTCTTCTCAAACAACCCCACATGCAGATTGGAATAATTCAGTGCCATTTTACTACCCATAGCAGTTCCCTTCTGTTGAATGACCATGTCATTGTCAAACATGAAAACGTTCTTAGAACAATCTCAGCAAGTTCAACAGTATGGTTAGTGCTAGGGAGTGTGCCAGTGGGTCGTTGACTAAGACAGTGTGCCATGGATTCTAGGCCTCTCTGGAGGGGGATATTAGTATACAGMGATTCAACATCAAAGCAAGACATAAGCGTCTCCCCATTGATATTGTGCGCTGTCTTAAGGGTGTTAATCATGTCCATAGAATCGTGTACATCTGCAGAGTGACACAACACTGGGTTTTAGAAAGGGATCTACTAAAGCAGAAATATTTTCAGTCAAGGAACCAATGGAGGCCACAATAGGTCTCCCTGGTGGCTTATCCAATCTTTTGTGGATTTTTGGTAAGGCATGAATAACGCTCCTGATTAGWTCTACTTTCATGAATTCGCATTATTTTTGCATAATGTCTCGACTTTCCACAAGAGACTTCAGCTTGCAGTGAATCTCCTCTTTGAACAGTGGTGTGGGGTCACGTGACAATTTCTGATAGAAAGTTGTGTGGTTCAATTGTGTCACYGTCGTTTGTAGAATTAACGGACCAAGGCGCAGCGTGCATAGAGTACCACATGTTTAATAAAGAAACTCACCAAAACAATACAGAACAAAAAGTGAAGTCAAATGCAGTGCACACTTGCAACTACACACAAACAAACATAAACAATATCCCATAACCCACAGGTGGAAAAAATGCTACTTAAGTATGATCCCCAATTAGAGACAACGAWAGCCAGCTGCCTCTAATTGGGAATCATACACAAACCCCAACATAGAAAAAACAACCTAGAACCCCACATAYAAAATATAAACCTGACCTACTCCACCATAGAAAATAAAGGCTCTCTATGGTCAGGACATGACAAATTGTCCCCAGATCTCATTGACATCACGGTTTAACAACACCACAGCTAATTAAGTGTGTCATTGTAGCAAAGTATTTCTAAACAAAAAATCGGATCTCTTAAAACTTTCCTTAATTTTTCTTCTATCTATACAATAGGCCATAATTGATTTTGGATCAATAGTTCTGGCATATTCCAACTTTCAAGGAGTTTTCCATTTTGCTTGGGTTATTTTGCCTAAAAACCTTTAGGCCTACCTATAGAAGAAGAAAAAAACTGCATTCCCGCTCAGACTGGCAAGAGTGGCCAAAAGGGTGTTTAGCATCCCCAGTGGCTCTGCAAGCATGGTGAGAAGATATTCTCCGCTGCTGGCCTGCTCTCCAGGCACCATTGCATGAGCCTGAAGCCACACACTCTGGCCAAACTGGTGTATCTAAATWMCAATTCAAAGGCACTTTAGACTGAGTCTAATAGTGTGCCGCACTCGCAAATGCTTCACAAAGTATTGATTTYTAGGCTATAGCCTTGAAATAWTTGAAATAATATAGCCTAAATAATTCATTTCCGTTCCTTCTTAGGSTCCCTGTCTGTCTCCTGACCTATRTAGAGTGTTTATATGCTGTTTAATATGACATCTATTTGAAATGATGAGCACTTCTTACATTCACCTTTTCATGTTTATTATAATACTTTTCATTCAAATCATATGATTTGGTTTCAATACTTCAAAACCAAATGGTAGGTCCATGTAGTCACAAAAATAGATGGGTGTTTAAATAGTGATTTTAATTAATGGAGCGAATTTGGATGATTCTTTTTTGTGATTTTCTGACCGCTCAACTCTGCTCACATACTCTGGGTGAGGTATTCTCTCTCTCTCTCTCACACACACACACACACACACACACACACACACACACACACACACACACACACACACACACACACACACACACACACCACACACACCACAACACAAAACACACACACACACACACAAAAAAAAAACACACACACACACACACACACACACACACACACACACACACACACACACACACACACACACACACACACACACACACACAGATAATCTACCCATAACCTGTGCCTTTGCACCCACTATTTAAGGGTCAGAAAGTGTGACCTCAATGGAAATCACTGACCTTTCTAATGTCTACAACACAGTATACTAATGGTAGGAAAGTGAGAAGTGCATTCTGTCAACCGTAGAATCACTCTATTAAAAAACAGATTATCTTGTTATCTTATTATCTCGCACACCACATCCTCACCTCCCCTTGTTTATAGAGGTGCACATGGTCAATGCATCACCCTCTGTAATAGTTTATTGTAAATGGTTTTCTTGAGAGACGGACTCACTCTTCACAGGTTTTACTCACATCTACATTTCAGGTTTCTTTTTCTTTTTTGTTTGACTGGCTCTAATTACTGGACACAGAGGGAGTAGTCCACAATAGTGACTGTTCAGAGGAAAATGCAGTGCCTTTAATTGAACTGCCCCAACAACATTTCTCCTATTTACTGAGTCAACTTAACAATTGCCGTTCAGGAGTGCAATAGCAGTGGGATGAGTCATTCAAACAGGTTGCTGGAAGTTGTAATGAGTGCGCTGAGAGTCAGGGAGTGTTTTAATAAATGAAACAATAAACACGTAACACAAACAACGCACCGACATGAAACAGAGTCAATAACACCTGAGGAAAGAACCAAGGGGAGTGACAGATGTAGGGAAGYTAATCAAGGASGTGATGGAGTCCAGGTGAGTGTCATGAGGCGCTGGTGCGCTTGACGATGGTGACAGGTGTGCGGGATAATCAGCAGCCTGATGACCTAGAGGKTGGAGGGGGAGTATAKGGGACAGTAGCCCCTCCCCGACGCGCGGCTCCAGCCGCAGGACGCCATCAAAGGGAACGAACCCGGGGATCAGGAGCGGACCGGTCACCCCTGCTGAGGAACATGTCACGCCAGCTGAAGCACGGGAACCTGTCGAGTCAGCTGTGGTGCGGGAACCTGACAGATCGGTTGAGGCAGGGGAGCCTGGCGATCCGGCTGAGGCATGAGATCCTGACGAGCKGGTGGAAGCAGGGGAGCCTGGCGATCCGGTGGAGGCATGAGAGCCTGTAGCAGTTCCCAGACCCAATGTCATTACCCTGACATAAAAATWAAATAAAAAAATCACTCCCTGATGCTTCCCTTAGGTGAGGTGTTATTCTGTAACGAGTGCGCTGAGATGATGATAGTGATAGATGTGCAGATGATGATGTGCAAGTAGAGATACTGGGGTGCAAAAGAGCAAGAGGATAAATAACAATATGGGGATGAGGTGGTTGGGTGTGCTATTTACAGATTGGCTGTGTACAGGTAAGCTGCTCTGACAGCTGATGCTTAAAGTTAGAGAGGGAGATATAAGACTCCAGCTTCAGTGATATTTGCAATTCGTTCCAGTCATTGGCAGCAGAGATCTGGAAGGAAAGGCGGCCAAAGTAAGTGTTGGCTTTGGGGATGACCAGTGAAATATACCTGCTTGAGCGTGTGCTACGGGTGGGTGTTGCTATGGTGACCAGTGAGCTGAGATAAGGTGAGGCTTTACCTAGCAAAGACTTATAGATGACCTGGAGCCAGTGGGTTTGGCGATAAATATGTAGTGAGGGCCAGCCAATGAGAGAATACAGGTCGCGTGGTGGGTAGTATATGGGGCTTTGGTGACAAAACGGATGGCATTGTGATAGACTACATCCAGTTTGCTGAGTAGAGTGTTGGAGGCTATTTTGCAAATGACATCGCTGAAGTCAAGGATCGGTAGGATAGTCAGTTTTAAGAGAGTATGTTTGGRAGCAGGYGTGAAGGAGGCTCTGTTGCGAAATAGGAAGCTAATTCTAGATTTTATTTTGGATTGGAGATGCTTAATGTGAGTCTGGAAGGAGAGTTTACAGTCTAACCAGACACCTAGGTATTTGTAGTTGTCCACATATTCTAGGTCAGAACCGTCCAGAGTAGTGATGCTGGTCGGGCGGGCGCGTGCGGGCAACAATCGGTTGAAGAGCATGCATTTAGTTTTACTAGTATTTAAAAGCAGTTGGAGTCCACGGAAGGAGTGTTGTATGGCATTGAAGCTTGTTTGGATGTTTGTTAACACAGTGTCCAAGGAAGGGCCAGATGTATACAGAATGGTGTCGTCTGCGTAGAGGTGGATCAGAGAATCACCAGCAGCAAGAGCGACATCGTTGATATATACAGAGAAAAGAGTCGTCCCGAGAATTGAACCCTGTGGTACCCCCATAGAGACTGCCAGAGGTCCGGACAACATGTCCTRCGATTTGACACACTGAACTCTATCTGAGAAGTAGTTGGTGAACCAGGCGAGACAGTCATTTGAGAAGCCAAGGCTATTGWGTCTGCCGATAATAATGCAGTGATTGACAGAGTCGAAAGCCTTGGCCAGGTCYATGAAGATGGCTGCACAGTACCGTCTTTTATRGATGGCGGTTATGATATCYTTTAGGACCTTGAGCATGGCTGAGGTAGCACCCATGACCAGCTCGGAAACCAGATTGCATAGTGGAGAAGGTACGGTGGGATTCAAAATGGTCGGTGATCTATTTATTAACTTGGCTTTCGAAGATTTTAGAAAGGCAGGGCAGGATGGATATATGTCTATAACAGTTTGGGTATAGAGTGTCTCCCCCTATGAAGAGAGGGTGGCAGCGTAGCCTAGTGGTTAGAGCATTGGACTAGTAACTGAAAGGTTGCAAGATCAAATCCCTGAACTGACAAGGTACAAATCTGCCGTTCTGCCCCTGAACAGGCAGTTAACCCACTGTTCGTAGGCCATTAAAAATAAGGATTTCTTCTTAACTGACTTGCCTAGTTAAATAAATAAAAAGAGGGGGATGACCGTGGCAGCTTTCCAATCTTTGGGGATCTCAGACGATATGAAAGAGAGGTTGAACAGGCTAATAATAGGGGTTGCAAAAAATTTCGGCAAAAAAATAAAGTCCAGATTGTCTAGCCCAGCTGATTTGTAGTGATCCAGATTTTGCAGCTCTTTCAGAACATCAGCTGTCTGGATTTGGGTGAAGAATATCGCGGGCTCTCTGGTATCCGCGCAGGGCTCAGTTCCGATCTGTGTTCACAGTGCCACCTTTAAGGACTGCGTTGCTAATTTTAAAGGTGGTCGAAGCTGGCTTGGTACACCGTTCTTCTGGGTCATTTGTATCTTTGTGGGTTTAACCTCAGCCCGCTTCATTTGCGTGTAGCTTTTTGCTTGTTCGCGCTGAATTATTGCGGCGGCATTCTTCGTTTGCCTGGTTGGTGTCAGCGCCCAACTGTCTCTCCGTGTTGTTCTGGGTTCGATTTATATATGCTGTTGTCGTGTGCTTATGTTCTATATGCGTTATTCCCTCTTATTCGTTCCGTGATGGTGTTGTGTATGACGTGTGTCTTGTTGGTTTAAATGGTTTGTGTGCTTGTTTGATATGTTGATGTCCGTTCGCTTGTTTGCTGCTATTGTAGGGTTGGTGTGATTTATATATGATATAGTTTGATCTATAATTCTAAGGTGTAGAATTCTGTTGACACGTCTCTCTTGACGTCTATTTTAGTTCAGTGGTTGTTCAGTGCTCCATGTGGATGAATGGCTGACTCTTGAAAAACAGTGTATTTTTGGGGAATTTGATTACACTCCTTCTTCGTGTTCGTTTCGTAGTGTTTTGGTTACTTATGAGTCATAGCTCTCTATATAGGTATAGCAGCTTGCTGTTTTATAAGAAGTACCTCATACATCTACTCCTAGTTTAAGAATTCGCGCTATAGCTTATAGTCTATTTTTCGATATCGGGTTCGTGTAGTGTTTGTTCTAACAGCGGTTCTGCTCTTCTATTCTCGTGTACGGAGTTATGCTATTCTGATAGTCTCCGCTTTTTATATTGGTGGCGATATGGAGAGGAAAACTGAGAAAAGTCCAGAGCTGTCTTACTTGGTACAAGGTGTTGTAAGACTATATCTTCTGTTCATTTCGTTAGTGCTGTTTGATTTTTCTCTGACACGTCCTCCTCCTTTATTTCGCCTTATCAGCTGTGTTTATCTCATCGACGTACCTTACCTCAACATTTTCCTGTTCGTGTACGGTATTCTGCGTTCCTATTCTTCGTTTTGTGTGTTTATGCAAGGCTTCTTATATAGTTCAGTCTCGATCATAACCTGCCGTTCTTTCTTTCAAGTTACCGTGTGTCTCATGCTGTTGGACGTTATTCCGAGGTCTTTTCCTGTGGCACGTTCGGAGTGTTTGATGCTCCATCTTTCCTTTTCCTTCTTAGTGGTTTGCAAGGTTGGTGCGCAGTGTCTTCTCTCTTGTGATGTCGCTACTCCACTACAGCGCCCTCGATTTGTGATATGTATTGTGTTGTAGAGCTCTCAGGAATCCGCAGGTCTTTTAGTATGCACGTCGTCGTTTTGAGATGGTCAGACTAACCTAGGGTTCTTACGAGTCCGGTGCCTTCATCTTTGCAGTCATACCTCATATTTTTCGTTCTGTGTGTTTAATGTGGTGAAATTCTTATTACTATTTTTGTTCGGTGTTGTGTGTCTTTTGTTGGCAAGTCTATCTCTCGTCTTCCCGTATCCATTGGTTGTATTTTCTGTTAGTGTACCAGAGCTTTGCGATCGCTCTCCCGTTTGTGTTTTCTGCTTGAGTCTAGGCTTTGGTCTGTCGGTACTGGCTGATGTTTTCCTGTCTTCTCTTTTTTAGTTAGTGGTGTACATTAGGACGTTAATCCATCTTTTAGTATGTATTTGTTGGTATCCCGCACGTCCTGGTCTTCCACGTTTTGTGTGTGCTCTAGCAAGATTATCGTTTGTCTTAGCTTCTTTAGTATCAGTGCTTAGCTTTATGTAAAGTCCAACTTCGTTCTCTGATTCTCTGTATCCCGTCAGTGTTGATATAGCGCAGATATGATTAAATCGCCATTCGTGTATGTACACTTCCTAGTTTGGTTTATTTGCAGTCTACCTGTCTTCCTTCAAGGGTCCTGTTGTGGCTATATATGAACAGACACATCTGTGCTTTATTCTTGTGTGGCTTTCCGTGCCACTCGTCTCCTTCTTTAGTTTTGTCGTGGTGCCTGTATGTATGTCAGGAACTGGGCGCAGGCTCTTTCATCTGGTTCTATTTTGGGGTCTGTGCTTAGTGGTGTTATTGGCGTCTTTCAGTCTTCGTACGGGATTATAGATTGCGTGCTACCTGACGTTTAATTTGTTATTAAGTTGGTGCGTCTGTCAGGTCAAGTTTATTGCAGAATTGATATATCTTTGACTTATTAAGTTCTAGATTAGTAGTTCATGCGAGTTCAACTTTCCTTAGACATATATGTATGATTAGTTAGTGTTTCTGAAGTATTTTCTTTAGTTGTTATGCTTTATGTGAGTCAGTACTCTATCCTTGTGTTTTCTCTCCGCCCCTTCAGTGTGTTTATGGAAAAGTTCTATCTATTTCCCTCATACTCTCTCTAGGAAGTAATGTGTTGATAGGTAATTCTGTATGGCAACGGTTGGTTACTGTCCTTGGCTGGACCGAAGGACCAGAAGAAGTCCAACACGATGGTTCTCAATCCCATTCGGAGGGAATAGGTTTTAGTCTCGGACACACTGCTAGGGTAATTGGAAAGTAATATACCCCTCATGGAAGATAGACTTAGACGGATCGTCCAAAAGAACTTGTCATCTCAAGTAAGTCAATGAATCAGTTTATACAATACTGGAACTGTAATTAAGTTGTTTAAGTACTGGATATCCAGGGATCACTGTCAACATCTTGTCTCATAGTGATAACAGTATCGCT
>NC_036852.1:1308331-1311066 GCF_002910315.2 Salvelinus sp. IW2-2015
GAAGCAGGGGGGGGGGGGGGGGGGGGACTAGGGCAAGTTGCTGCAGGGGGTGCCTGAGGTTGTGCCTGGGCCTGGGTAGGGGTAGCCAGGTGGCCAGCCGTAGAAAAATGCTTATTTAAATGATTGATTATCGTAGATTTAACAGAGTTTTTGAAAAATGTGGTCACATAAAAAAACGGAGGGAGATTTTACGTCATTTTGTTGCTCCGAGAATAAATTCTATTATCTAATTTTAATAAGACTGTATCCTGTCTATTTTATGTTAATAAGTATCTTACAAATTCTTATAAATAGACAGATTGAATTAAATTAATGAGTACATTAGAGGAATTATTTAATTCCACTAACAATTGGTCCTTCGAGTAGATTTCCAAACTTTGCCTCTGTCATCCGAAGATATTAGCCGAAAACCGTGCACGGGCGGGTCTGGACCCGTTATTTAAAGTCCTGGCCTCTGAATTGAGGTTAAAAAACAGGCCGCTATATATATATCTGAGGTCGACAGAGACGGTGACGGAATCCAACCGGCATTGCTTTTCCCAGTCTGCAAGACGAAGGTAAATAGTCTTTATTCTCGAATGTGGGGGGTATGATGCAAGTTATCTTTGATTTGAAGTTCTAAACGTGTTTAGCATTTATCAATAATAGTAGCTTCGCTATTCCAAACAGATTGTGTGTTACTTGTATGACCGAAATACAAGATGGATGTAAAAGGTCCGAAAATACCTTGGTAGGTGCATTACCGTAAAAAATTAATGAACTTAATGATCCGGGCCTTGCAAGCTGTGAGGGTTATTAAGGGTGGGATATAGTAAGGGTTGTTAGATAGGACGGTCGTTTTGTACAAATAGGACAGCCATTAATTCAAAAGACATACCTAAATGAAGTTTTAACCTAAAACAGGTGAGAATAAATTAGGCTTGGTGAGAAGGCAGGGTAATCCTAGGCGAACGGAATAACTAAACCTATTAATACTGAAAGAAATAATATCCAAAAGAGTGGGAGGGAAACTTAAAATAGCGAAGTGAGATTGGATAAATACAACCAGAGTTTGACCAGGGAAGTGTGTCCCCTGGGTAATAACTGATAGTTTAAAGTGAGATCTAATGTCCGATCGATAACAACGCTATAGATAAAGTTTCCAGGGAAGAGAATCATATAAATTCATACACATAGATTATAACTAGGTAACGGTAAAACGCACATAACATAGAAATATATACACCTAGATTGTGAGAGCGGTAGGAAGTGGTAACACACACATAGAGAAATAAATAAATAAATAGAAAGACCTAGATAGGTGATAAATACCATAACTACTAGTAACGGCAAGGATTTATCAAACATGGGGAGTAAATCCTCCAAGGAGGTCCCGGTATTAACGGGAGACCAGCGTTTTATGGAACTGAAAGATAAGAGGAATTTAGAATTCTGTCCAAAATGGAGTAAGCAGTATGAATTTGATGGGAGGCTGAATGTTGAAAAACTAGAATTGCTTATAAAACAAATACGTAAGGAGTGTGGTAGGGATGTGAAGAAGTAGAATAAACATGGGTTGTACACAGCTAGAGTCTGGCTTTCGGAAGCTAGGAAAAGAGTAGAGGGTGATAACAGAAAGAAATCTAAAGAGAGCCAAGATACGCTGCACTCCGCTCCCACAGATGAAAAAGTTAGCCAATTGGGCGGGGGTGAGGGTAACAAACTATATCCTTCTCTAGGATACCAAGAATACAGAGGTAATCCTGTTGATGAAATAGTGGTTGTGAGAATACGGCTGCAGGAGCTACCCGCAATATCACCACCCATATATGTGAAGCCTGCTGGAGCCGAGGGAGGGATAATAGAGGTAGAGAAAGGAAAAAAGTCGAGAAAAGCGGATAGGGTGAGTCAAAAGAAAAATAGAAAATGTTTTAATTGTAATGAAACTGGACATTTCGCCCGGGAGTGTAACACTCTCTGCAAACATTGTGACAGGTTGGGACACAATCACCGAGATTGTAATTTAACTAAGGGGAAGGTCAGGCGCAACAATCGGGTGAAAAAAGAGAGAGTCAGTAACGACGAAAGCGAGATTAATGAGAATCCTCGCTGAAGAATAGTGTTTGTATCTTTAAACTAGGGCTATTTTCCTGAGAATTGCCGATAGTTGCGTGTCTTGATTCTATGAATACAGACAATTGTAAGTGTTTAGAGCAAAGAGAAGAGGAAGTTATGAAGTTTGGTTTTTAAGCTTACGATAGGGGTAAGGAAAAACGTTGAAATGAGAGGGGTTATATATTTTTGCCCATTGGGAAAAAAGGAATAGCATATGTTAAGTTGAAAGTGATTTAGGTGTGAGTAAGGAAGAGAGTTAGTTGCTGTGTTGGCTACTAATTTTCAGAGTAAGTTGTTAGAGATTTGTTATGGAATAACGTAAAACTGCGTCATTACGTTTGATAAACAATAACGTTATTTAAATTGGTTTGACCGTTGTTCAGGTACACTCTTTTCTGTACTTCTGGCAGTACAATTTTGATTGAGAGATGTTGTAAGTTCTGATTCAACAGATGTGATAAATTAGGTTTGGTTTATCGAACCCGTACTACTGTTGCTGCAGACAGCCAACAATTATTTACAATTCATTGAAAGTCGTTGCGGCTTGGGTCTAGGTTGAGCGCCTGTTGATGACATCACTCACAAGGCACTTTTGTCGCCACGGCAATGATGTTGTGACTGGGGTGTGGCAGAGAAAAGTG
>NC_036852.1:1315959-1324032 GCF_002910315.2 Salvelinus sp. IW2-2015
TTTGTGTAATTTAGAAGAAATGCGTGCATTTGTTTTTTGAGTCACTTTCAGAATTGATAGTCATTCCAAATACATTTTTAAAAGAAACTAAGTCGTCAGGGTAGTCAGGAAGATGCTAAAACTAGCAACAGATTCGCTAGGTGGCATCATTGATTTATGGCGTTTATTGACTATATTTGGCTGTGAGAAAGGAGATCTGAATGTCTGAATCGTAAAACATTGTGATAATGGATTCTGATGGTTTGTCACGCCTTGAGACCTTGAAGGTTTGAGAGCAGAGTGGAGAGGGGGGGACCAGGACATGAGCAAGGTAGGCTGTGAAATAAGATAGGAGAGAAAAGGGATACGGTTTGAATCAATAAATATATATATATTTAAGAACATATATAAGCAGCACAGATACCTTTTAAAGTAGATAAGTCACTTGACAGAGAATTGGAAAAGGATAGATATGAATGGACGCCCAAGGGAGAATTGGACATGCGGCGAATGAAAGGGGCGTTCCTACATGATAATGTCAGACATAAGGATAATTTACACTAATTTTACCTAAGTCATTGGTTAGGTTAGGCAAGACCTTTGTCAGAGCCAGGTAACAAAGGGGGGATGGGTAAGTTGTAGTCTAGGATAGGATGTGGCCTATTGGATGATAAACTAATWAAAAAATAATAATCTAGCTAAACAAGCAAATATAGAAATAGAAAGTATTGTTGATCATATGAAAAGGTTGTTTGTTTAACCAAACCTGTATGTCCAAGATTTTATGAACTACAGGTGAATTACAGGAGAAGGTGATACACTCAATCCAGTCCCTGAGGACGGGAAGCAGCCCCGTTGGGAGGACATACAGAGGACTCCTGGTAACAGCCTTTGCTGTGAGAATAGTTGATAGAGCTACCTGGGTGCATGTCACGCATTGTGAAAGGGTAAGACACACGGACACTGGCGAACAATCACAGGGGTAGGAGCAGAACCGATATCAACAGGATACAGGGGTTAAACTCCTACTGAAGATTCCCTTATACCCGACCTTTCCCCGCTGTGAGCGTTCATAGAAGTGAAAGTATGGCTTGGCCTCTTGCTGATGATGTGTTCTCTGGGAGAGGGTGAGGCTTCATTGGTGGGCTGGCCATCCTGAGCTGTCTGATCGTGGGAGCAGTGTTCCTGATACACCATGAACCCCGAGAAGGCCAAAGAGGGTAGCTAGTTAGAGAATGAGGATTTTTTGTATTAKCCAAGCATAAGAGATCACTTGATCTGGATTGACAGGAAGTTAGAGTAGAGATTGGGAAGGATGTCTCTGTGGAGTTCTATGTAGACCAAATGGGGTCTCTGACTCTTTGGCAGTTAGGACTGCCAAAGAGCAGCCATTGTGGAAGACCCGAGTTGCATTCCGCTTTGCTCCACAGGTAGTATTACAGGTAGTATTACATTTCATTTCATTACAGTACAACAGTTTGATTTGTTTGATCTTAGCTGGCTACATAGCCATCTTTGTATCCAAGATAATTGTGTAGTCTAGAGTAATTGTCGAGGTTACCTAGCCAGTTAGAGGTTACCTAGCCAGCTACACTTTCAAACAAAGTCAACAACGCAGCCACTGCTAGCTAGCCTATTTCACCAGCCAGCAGTACTATATCATTTTAGTCAATAAGATTTTTTGCAACGTAAGCTGAACTTTCTGAACATTCGAGACGTGTAGTCCACTTGTCATTCCAATCTCCTTTGCATTAGCGTAGCCTCTTCTGTAGCCTGTCAACTATGTGTCTGTCTATCCCTGTTCTCTCCTCTCTGCACAGACCATACAAACGCTTCACACCGCGTGGCCGCTGCTACTCTAACCTGGTGGTCCCAGCGCGCACGACCCACGTGGAGTTCCAGGTCTCCTCAGGGCAGCCTCTGAACTGCCGGATGCGGCCAACAAGGCAGAGTTTATCTCGGCTATGCTTCCCTCCAGTCTCCGCGACTTCTTGCACTGACGGAAACGATGATTACGCACTGATGAACACTTGCACTGCTACGTGCGCTCGTGTCCTCGTCTGTCTCGCGAGTTTGCGCGATCACCCGAGACTTCTGGTCAGCGGGTGGTGGCACTGGGAGTGCGTCCATCTCTCCAATGTGGACAATCTCTCTTTCTTCCCTGACCTCGAGTCGGTGCTTAGTCGCCGCTGGACCATATGCGGACGTTACCAAGCCCTTTCAAGTGTTACGTAGTCCTTAATCATTCTATATGTTCGCCCTGCCAGGCTGTGCTGTTGGAGGAGGTCGCCGTGAGCTTGAGCGTCGCACATATATAAGTTCCTCCTGAGGAGGATGGGCTACTCTGCACAGTTGGCTGGGGTGGGACTTTCAACACTCCTCCCCACTGTTTCTACTCTTTGAACTCATTCGCTCTGCTGCTCTCCATTCTTTCACACTCCTTCTCTTATTGACACTAGCCCGTCTCTCACTTCCCGCGCCCCTTCGCCTACTCACAAAGGCAGCCATACGCTTAGAACTATCTTTACTTAGATGTCTGTTCTTCCACTGAATCTTCATGTATGCACATCTCTCCTCCAAGGTTCTCTTCGTTGACCAACTACCTTGTATCCTTTCCCTATCGTCTCATCCAAGTGTCCTCACTGTGCTCACCTTACGTCGGATGCTGGGCTCGATATCGCGGCGTCGTCCCACCTTCGCTCTCTCTCCACCCGACTAACTCTCTCCTCTTCCACACTCCCTCCTTATCACTCTGTCATTCCCACTCTGCTTCTCGAAGACCTTCTCCAAACGCTGATCTCCCTCGTTTTGCCTTCCTCACCTTCAACTCTCCCCCGTTGTGCTTGAGCATCCTATCTCCATTCTCGGTACTCGATCACCTGATACACTCCAGGCCGGCTCTGGTGTCTCTCCCCCTTCCGCTTACCGTGGGCTCCGTACGGATCTTCATGCAGACCTCACACGAACAGCGCCTAACCGAGGAGCAGAATTTATCCCTGGCGGGGAGAATGGAGAATAACTTTACGAGCCTTCCCATGCGGACCTGGCATCCTTTCAACGTCCCTCCGCTCTAACTATTTCTCGCTCTGTCTGCTCTGTCTGCTTAAAGCAATTGCTCTCACTTCTAAAAATATCCAAGCATCTGCCTCGGTAGACCCCTCACGGAAAGCTCATTTGCCAGCCGCTCTCTCTCACTACCGAAATCCCTCGCCCGCCAATTTCCAAACCAAATCACAAACTGTTGGGCCTCCCTCCTCCTCCTCTCTGCCTGCTTTTGTAATGAAAAATATGAGCTTGCGTCATACGCGATTGGTTGAAAAAGAAAGAGTCTGGACGACTTTCCGAATCCTTTGTTGCTTTAAGTCAAAACGTACTACCGCTGGTTCTGTCTTCACACTGCCCTACACCTGTCGCTCTTTTTGGACCTGCTTTTCTCCCCTCTCTCATCCATGATGAAACTAATCTCGCGCTCTTGTGACGGGTGCCGGCGGGGAGCAACCCAACAACCTGCACCGCTTGACCCTAATCCCCTAGCGGCGCTGCTCTTCTCCAGACCATTCCGGGAGGAGCACTTCTCCCTTAAACGTCACCTGCGGGCTCGCAATTAACAAACTAAAATCCTGCGACTCGCCTGGGCTACTCCCTGTCCGTGTTCTTTCCAGAGATGCTGAGGAGTGTCCACCCCCTTACTCGAAAAAAAAAACCTACACTTCGAGTGCCCTCTCGATGTTCATATACATCTAAGCCAGATCTCTATTGTATAGCCCTTGCGTTCCTTTCTCCTCTCCACACATAATACTCAAACTGCCAAAGAAGGGTCAAGAACCCCCCCCCATTTTGGGGTCTAACAATTGAACGTGCCGCCTTTTAAGCCAGGCGTTCGGTGCTGAATCTCTCTCCAGAAATGACCTTCTTGTCAAATCAGTCAAGCGTTCTCCAACAGACCTAGATCACATTCAACTGATAGAAACTGCTGCTGCTTCTCGGTGTCACCGGAGGCGGCTCCGCGAACTAGCTAAACAGCATAACTTCTCTCTCTCTCTGCTCTCTCCTTCTTAGTATTCCCCCCTATCGGCTGACACTTTGATTACTCTGCTAGAACCTCAATCACTGAATCCTCCTCATCCACTCCCCTCTCCAGTTCTGCCCTTGGCATTCTTCAAGAGCATCCCAAGCACTATGCTTTGTGGATTGCCGCCATACCTACCCTGGAGCATGGCGTCTTTGACTTACCATCTGGTTGGCTCTATGCTTTCGTGGGCGAGAATGCTTGTCTCAACGCAACCTTCTAAGCATCTTCAACCCACTTGGTGTCCACCCAAGGCTATGTTCTGGCCCTCTACACTATTTCCTCTCACTCTCCAATCCAATGTTTCTACCTTGTGACTCTGTCATTATCCTCACATGAGAGTACTCATTCTCTAGGCCTTACCCCCTTCCTTTGGGGCCTTCTCTGGGGGGTTTATCTCTTCATCATGCTTGCAGAGCGGCACAATTAATCGGTCTCCTATATTTTCCCCCTTCCTGAAGGTAAACCAGTGGTGAAATCGCATCTCTGCATGTCCTGGCAGACAATATCAGTATGAGATGACGGCTCACCCCACACTTCACAAATAGCTGAATTCCGTTCTCCGCGCAAGACGGAGCTTGCTCTTCCTCCCCGGGCGAAGGACTGCCCAGTTCCCCATGGAGATTCTCGCCATTCCAAACGGTTGGCGACGTCCGATTGTGTCTCCCATAACCGAGAGTTGCTACAGATACTTCCATTGGCGTGAGCAACTGTGAGCAGACAGGCCCTGTCCCGTTCTCAGACTGAACATTCAAGGCGGTGACCCGTTCCTGTAGGTTCGATGTGCTCTACAACATTCGCGAGAGTACGCCCCCATAGCCTCCAACGCATAGGAAGCGGCGGCCAGGGGCGTCCTAATTCCAGGCATACTCCTGTCATCTACACGTCTGCGGACCTACTGCACACCTTCTGCTGCGTTGGTCTGGGCTCCTCCCCCAGTGCTATGCCATTAAACCCCTACAAACATCATTCCAGGGAACGCACGACCAGCCCGTCTTAGTGTATACCAACTTTCCCTAAGTTTCTTCTCACTTCACCCCGTCTTCTCCTCCTCGCTTCTCTCCACTGGCCTTCCCAAGTTGAAAGCTTCTCGACGTGCACCGTTAACAAGACCATGGTGTTGCGTGACAGAGAGCTGGGGTGCCACGACCCCCCATTGGGGAACAGGGCATATTCCTCTCCGTTATCTCATTCAGGCTTGATTGGCCCTAACCCAAACAGGGCACTGCGTTCATCCACCTCTGGGCCTTGCTACGTCCTCGGCCTACATGCTTGAAGCGAGGAGTATCAGTTTCCCCGCTTCCCACAAGCGCGCCAGTCAAAACTGTTCGCTGCAATCTGGCACCCCAAATGGTGGAACAACTCCCTACGACGCGCGACGGGTCACGGATCAATCACCACCTTCCGGGGCACACTGTGAAAGCCCCACCTCTTTAAAAGAGGAGATACCTAGGATGAGGATAAAGTAGAATCCCTGTCATAAACCCCCCTCCCTTCTCTCCTCCCCCCCCCATTAAGATAGTAGATTAGATGCGGACATGATTTTAAAAGTGGTAATGTCTCACCCTGGCATCTTCAGTAAGTGGTGAATGCACTAACTTCTCTGTATATTTCGCTTCTGGATTATGAGCGGGTGATCTAAGTATACTCTCTGTGAAGTAGTAATGGAAGTATACATCCTGGTATCGCAAGTCAACCTGCTGTTCGTTCATGCGATAACAGGATATACCCTCTCCTGAGATGAGGTGCTACATTAAGGATAGGATCTGTATGCGTATACCCATTTTCGACTGGCAGTAAGATGTGGGGTGAGTTATGTGCAATAGTGAAGGGTTTTTTCAGGTTGACTATACTTACCCCCTTTTGTGCCATTTCCTGAGTTACCGAGAATTTATAGAGCAGAAACAGATGGATGATATGTTTCAGCCAGAATACAGCAGAGCCCCCAGACAAAGCAGATACTGACCGTGTAGAGTTGTCCAAGCCAAGGGGCGTCCCGATGTTGGAATGGTCAGATGAGAGAGAGGTTAGAGGAAAGTGAGTGAGATAAGCGAACACATGTGGGTCTCAATGGGGACACTTCACACTTCCTCACATGCACAGCATTCCCGGACTCCGGAGCAGGCCGCCGCCAGCCGAGTTAAAAAATAGCTAGAACTAAGGCACTAGCTCCCTAGAACCAAGCTTCACCAAGTAAAATACTTAGATCATCTTAAATATCATTTACCTTCACACACAGTGCGCAAGGACAGCCAGATCAAGATTTACACATCTTGTGAATCAAGCCATCAATTTCATGGAGAGCTTTTTAAAATGTTTTCTCAGGGAAGACCCACCAATAATGGTTAGTCTAGTTAGCTAAGCCACAGAGTTTAACGCAATATACTCACTTTTTGCTCCCCCAACGCGCACTCTCCTCTCTCCTCCTCCCCTTGCCATTCCCAAGAGTAGCCTGGTGGGCTATCATCGCAATTTCGACCAAATAAGCGAGAGTACCTTTTTTCACTCAGGCCGATTCCCTTCTTAACCACCGGATAACATACTTTAATAAGCATTACAGTCTGATAACATTCATAGGTTCAGTGGGGTATGGCGATATGTGGTTTTTGTAGAAGAAACACTGTGCAGGTGGATTAGGTTGATCAGTATAATATCACTAGTTTTCTAGGCAGTTGTCAGGCTGCAAATCTGATAATATGTGGTTCTTCGAATCTTGGCCTCACAAATAATTTAACACGAGCTTCTATCCAATCGTTCAAATATTCCTATAATTACATCATCTTAAAAAACATCTCTCTCTGAAAAGTATCACAGCGAAGTTTCAGTCCAAATGTGAAAAAGCCCAAACATCTTGTGAATACCAGACCAATATGTCGCAATACTTATTAAGTTCTGTTTTATTCAGCGAAGAACACGGGCGAAATATAGCGAAATAACATTTATTATTCTATAAGTGTTTGGCGTGGTAGTTAAAAAATAGCCAAGAACCAACCCAAAGCAATTTTAACAGAGCAAGCAAAACAAACGCCAGTATAGACGATCGTAACCCATTATCAGCAAAAGTTATACATAATAATTTTGACTTAACCATTTGTAATTCTCATCAGATGACAGTCCAATGTAACATTACAGTATTACCACAAGCATATAGGTTTTGTTCGAAAATGTGCATATTAGCACCATTCGTGGTTACTACAATTGATCAGTGGCAACAGGTCATGCCATTTCTGGCCGGCGCCATCTGGGAAAGGCACCCTAAATCGATAAAATAACTCCGATAAATTGACTAAAAATACAGGTACTTTTGTTGCCCTAGCAAATGATAGATTGATTAGTTCTTTAAAATAGCATAAACCCCTCGGGGCTTGGGTTTAGGGGGCTAGATTATTAGTTTTTTTAAAATTAGTTTTATCATTCCAAATACGGCCCAAGCCCTCATTTGCTGAGCCCTAATCCCTAGGGAACTTACAACCCTAAACAAACCCCATTTTCCCCCCCCTTTTTTTTGTTACCTCTTGCCCTTTGGCCTTTTGTTAACGATTTATATTAAAAATTAACGTTAGGCTGTGTTATCTTTGCCTAGTGTGGCGTTACAGGCCAGGCCTGCTCTGAACCGCAATAATGCCCTACAGGACAAATCACGTTTATACATCTCTTTCCACAAATAAATGAGCGCACCTTATGAGGAGATAACAATCATAAAAAATAGCCTCTTACTTTTGGATATTCGTCTGTGATTTCAGATCATTGGGCCAAGGTTTCCTTTGTCCAAAAGAAATCGTTGCTTGGTTTGTTAAAACACGTCGTCTCAAACTTACCGGAATATCATCTATTGCTATGCTAAACTAGTAGGGGGGCTATGTGGGCGTCTCCATAACATGGCCAAAATCCTCCAAAAACTGTACTTCATAATTACTAGAGGAATTTCGAAAATTAGCAAGGTGAGTAGCGTCGGCAGTAAACTGATATAACGTCGGTTATAAAAATAACCTTCGGCTCTACTGATGTTTCCCACTAACACCTCC
>NC_036852.1:1324391-1330368 GCF_002910315.2 Salvelinus sp. IW2-2015
TTTGTCACATACACATGGTTAGCAGATGTTAATGCGAGTGTAGCGAAATGCTTGTGCTCCTAGTTCCGACAATGCAGTAATAACCAACAAGTAATCTAACAATTCCACAACTACTACCTTATACACACACAAGTGTAAAGGGATAAAGAATATGTACATAAAGATATATGAATGAGTGATGGTACAGAACGGCATAGGCAAGATGCAGTAGATGGTATAGAGTACAGTATATACACATATGAGATGAGTAATGTAGGGTATGTAAACATAAAGTGGCATAGTTTAAAGTGGCTAGTGATACATGTATTACATAAAGATGGCAAGATGCAGTAGATGATAGAGTACAGTATATGCATATGAGATGAGTAATGTAGGGTATGTAAACATAAAGTGGCTAGTGGTACATTTTTACATAATTTCCATCAATTCCCATTATTAAAGTGGCTGGAGTTGAGTCAGTATGTTGGCAGCGGCCGCTAAATGTTAGTGGTGGCTGTTTAACAGTCTGATGGCCTTGAGATAGAGATAAGTACGCACCAATTCTAAGCTCTGACCAGTGGAATGATGAATGTGTGGGCCCGGATCTAGTGGAGGACTCCGGATCTTTTAATTATGAGGAACCGAGATTGGACGAGACTGTATTTGACGTTTAGAGAATTTAGACGGTTACATGTTTCAATGTGAAAGATTAGTGGAATCTGTGTGGGTAGCTGGACAGGTAGGATGACTGACAATGAAGGTGAACAGGTGGTCACGTGTCAGAAGAATGGATGAGACTGAGGCAGGAATTCCTTTAACCATAAAGTGGTATATTAACTGAGTAGTCTGTGCTGTATAACAAAGGAAACAAAATAATATGTATCCAATCAAATTCATATTCACAAAGATCAAATTATAACAATCATTCATTATTAACATAATTAGGGAATTCAACAATTCAGTTCATTAAGAAGTCAATAGTAATCACCTGTGAGTGATTTAGGCTCTTAACTATTTATCATAAATCATGAAATAAATACAAACAGTGAATGGTCATTCAATCTATAATCTCCTTTAGTTTGATATCAAAGTCGATCAGTTAGCAAACAATGACGTTTCTCATTTCACRCTTTCAATTGTCTTCATGTGTACATGTAATTCATTTAATTACATATTAACCATATCGATTGCATAATTGGCCTATGAGGATCCGTATGGCCGCGATCATTTACAATTCACATTACACAATATGTTTGAAGCGTGCGCTCCAAGCCGCGCTCCGCGGTAATAACTACAAACAATAACTGATGGCCCACTCTCCCGATCGCAACAGATAGTTCAGATGAAAGGTAACAGAGTCGGTGGACTTACGTGGATTCATGGACGCACAGAACTTCTCGAGCAGACGGAGTTAAGAAGAGAAAGCAGCGAGATCAGGCGATGCCGTTTTCCTCCTTTTATGTGGATGAGATCTGTCGTCATTGCACCTGACGCATAATTAAAGCGCCCTCTGGTCCCAGGCTGAAGTAGTGGCCATGAATTAAAGGATTATTCCACCCACCCAATGGGCCTTTTCTAACACAATGTATAGACTTGTTTTCTTTAATGAAGTTTGTAAACGTAAAAAAATACCTACACATAGGAAGAGGTTATGTTCTGATGAAGGTTAGAACAGTCATTGATGGAGTGTAAATACATGTATTGGGTTTGGTTTATTCTTGTATAACATTTATGTTTCTATATAGTATTTGATATGTAGCTAGATTTGTTTTGTTATTTAGGGTGGATGTTAGGAATGTTTGTTAAATAAAATAATGTAAAAACAATTTCTAGGCTTTAGATAAAACTATAAACTAATTGTACCTGCACGCCTGGTGAAAAGAGATTTGTGTTGTGGGTTATAAAATAAGCAGAAAGGGTGTTAAACTATGGTTGATACTGACCCAACTTAGCCCTGAGGTGTTTAGATAAAGGCTGTGGTAACTTTTATGGGTCTTCCATTATCTGAGTTGTCTGCTAAAGTGTAATAAATTTAGTGAGCATTCAGGAGGGATAGATATATTTGTGTGTCCATGTGTGTGCGGCTGAGAAGTTGGAATGAACTTTTGAACTATTTTATATAGGCCAAGGACAGGTAGATTTATCGTAAAGCTATGACGTCATATCTTGTATATGAAACTGTTGGTTATGATCAAATGGTAGCGTGCTCCGAGAATAAATTCTATTATCTAATTTTAATAAGACTGGTAATCCTGTCTATTTTAATGTTAATGAAGTATCTTACAAATTCTTAAATAGAGATTGAATAAATTAATGATACATTAAGAGGAATTATTTAATTCCACTAACACCCCTCCTCTTCCTCTTCAGGTGGGGGGGAGGTGAAGTCGACCCAGAGCGCTGGAGTTCGCTGTACGATCCCCTTGCCACCATGTGACCCTGAAACAGGCACACGAAAGTCACACCCACACCATCTGGAGTTTGTATGTAATGTTAAGTCTGTCTGCATTTAATATAGGTGTTCCTGACGTGTGTTTACAGCGGCAAACTTTGTTTACAGTGTAACCCATGGTAACACGTAACCACCCGCTTGCAGTGCATGGTCCTGCTTAAATTAAGCACAAAAGTATGCATATGTGCTCCTATAGTAGTCTTAAAGTGTGTGTGGAATGTCGAACACCACGCTCGGCTTGAGGACGAGGAATCTTGGTCGGCTGCTTGAGGTACTAGCAAGCTGGTGGGTGACGCAGGATGCGGGACTTATTCTTCATGAAAACCACAGATACACCGGCTGGACACACATGGAAATAGACACGCGAGACAGACGCCATGGAAGACAGAGGATCAGTCTGAACTGCAGTTCGAAATTGATAAAAATCTGCAAATCTGGTGGCAAAGCATTTTGAAGGCATTCTCTATAGCTAATACCAGACACTGCACGTCATTCTTCGATCGCGCCAGTTTCTACTCCGCGACTCCAATTAATGGCCAATGATGTTTATCTTGATTCTTGATCATTAACTCTATGCAGGTTGTGTGAATCCTCGTAAATGTTACGTGGAAAATACAACTAATGGGCACGCAGTAATTAAATGTATATCCACACTCGCCCAAAATGCGAGCAGTTATTTTTCGGATTGCATTTCATTTTTCTTTCACTAAAGCAATCGAGTGAACTGGCTGAAACTTTAGAGGCCCACTGAATGTCCAGGCTTATGTTTGCTAACGTTAACTTGATAAATTGGCGTTTACCTTTGCCACAACACACGGAGTCAAAGGGATTTTGTCCATGTGTACGTAACAGCTGACCAGTCGCAAACCTCAGCATCACATCAACAGGAGGGGCAGACGCGGGTAGCTAGTGCGAATAATGATGTATTAGAATTGGCCATATCTGTTAACTCCCACACATGTCTGTGTTGCAGCTGCGAGAATCGGGATGATTTAGCTCAGTGGATGTTTTATTAAAAATCAATTCAGGCGCGCTATTCATTTCTGGCATACTTTTAACTCAATTCGTACATGGACAGAAATTGCATAGTTGGTAGGTAAAATGTGTGCATGTTGGCAGGTTGTGAACACCATCCAGCAGCGCAAAAACACAGATTTACACTTACAATGCTATTGAAAACCTGTTCTAGCCATTTAGCTTTTTACAAGGTGAGCCCTGCACAGTAAAAGTGGCAGGACCATCCTCATCACTGCCTGCTGGTTCCATTATGAACACTTTCCAGGGACCATGTCATGTGACCAGGAAGAGGTTAGAGTACGGCTCTGTTGCCAAAATTGTGTGCTTGACAGTGGCAGCAGCAACCACTCCTTTTCCTGCTTTCCTAACCCTCACTGGTCCCCACCGGGACCCCCTCTGCTGTGATCAGGGCTTGGGCTGCTTTGATGGAGACCTCAGGGAGGTTGGAATAGAACGCTCCAGACTTTCCGCTACCCTGGCCAGATAAATATACCAGCACCAACAAGGACTGGGGGAACAGGAGCAAGGAAACAGAATGCTTCATAACGCCCCAAGAACAATAGTGGAAAGTACTGTACAAATTCCAGGTTTATGCTTCAGTAAGTCAGTAGTTCTTCACTGTTTACATTACTTCAGTAAGAGAGGAACACATTGTTGTTATGCTTTTGCTCATGATCCTTGAGCTAATGTCCTTGCTTAGCCAATGTTACCGTGCAACATCTTGTTTAGACTTGTGAGCATACCCTGTGGCTAATCCCGTGAACGCCTTATAAAGGACAAGGAGAGTGAGGATACGGTGGCTGGGCAAAAATGGATGCACTTGCACAGAAGTCAATTCTACATCTATTCCCATTGGTTGGCAACATCAATTTCATTGAAATGAACGTGGACACGACTTGGATGCACCAGTGTGTGCCCTGTTCGGTTCGTGTGTTCTATCGTTTTGCTCTTTTACAGTCATGTTGAGATGGTGTACTGAGAGCCAAAGTTCTAGCAGTGTATTATTGTATTGCGTCACTATTGCAGTTGGTGTATAAAAAATAAAAACTGTTTAGCTGAAAACTGTGGTTCACTCACTGTTCAAACAGGTGTCTCCCGACCTCAGCATCCAGCCAGCATCTTAGAGGGTCGTCCAGCAGGTAGATATCAGCATGCCTGGTAGCACCAGACCCTGAGACACATGATCGCAACAAGGCTTCAGATACGAGACTGGAGGTATTCATCTAAGAATTTCTCATTTCTACTTCTACTTGAAGTGGAGGCTGTGGTTTAGCCGGGCCAAGTTCACTCTAGCTTTCTGTCGCCGGCCACTAGGGTGGCTCCTCTGTCCCTATGGATGTCAGGTTCGCCGTCCTGGCAGTCAGCTCCATGTCCTAACACAGAAGGGAGCAACAAAGAACGAACAAGGAGTTAATAGGAGGCCAAATCCCTCAATAAGCAGAGGAACATAATGACTATGTGGCAGAGACATGACTTGGCACACACAGAGGGATGGCCAGTTTGTACACAGTGAAAGAGGACAGTGTAGTGGTTTACCAGAAGTGCACAGCTGGGGAAAGTGACAACTCACTAACGAGATCACTGTGTGTTTGAAGTGTTCTCCAATGGACGTGAATGTGTGGCTGAAGTCGCAGTCCTCTGTATCAAAAGAAGGAAAGTGTGTTTGTAAAGCAGAAATGTCGTTTCAATGGGATGTGGTTGTGAGCGTGAATCTAGTCTCAAACATTGTGTTCAAATTAGGGCAAAGGGGACAGAGGCATGAATCTAGTCTGCAGCATTGTGTTCAATAGGCAGAGAATACAGAGTGTGTATGTGTTCATGAAGAGTTGTGACAGCTTGATGGAAGCGTGACATCTAGAGCCGCAAGGTGTTGGTTCTCCTGTTGGCAGTCAAAGTTCATGAGATTCAAGTGGAGCTTCATCGCTTGCATTTAGGCAAAGCTGCCCAGCGTTAAATACCATGAGAACTCCACCCCAGTGTGTCTACGCTCTTGAGGGCGGCAGGCTCTCAGGACCTTCTCATACTTTCTGAGGATGGAGCTCTTCGCCAAACAGGATATTGTGCGGATGGTTACAGGGAACACCAGGGCTGCTGGAGGCATACGTCAGCTGACCTTTGAACCTTCAACACGCCCTTTGTCGTGAGGCAAGCTCCCCCCTAGGAATGGCGTGAGCTTGCAGAGAGGTACTGTGAGGGAAGTTCTGAAGGGGGAAACAGGTGAAGCTTGATAAACGCAACATACAAAGAGTGGGTAGCAAAACACTAGGAACAACTCCAATATTGGTTGCGCACCGCCCCCTTTGCCTCAGAATAGGCCTCAAAATCGTAGGGCAGGACCTCTACATGGTGTCGAAAAGCGTTACAAACAGAGATGCAGGTCCATGTGGACTCCAATGCTTCCCACGATTTGTGTCAAGTTGGGCTGGATGTTCCTTTGGGTGGTGGACGCCTTCTTGACTATAAAAAAAAAACACACAGAAACTGTTGAATGTGAAAACCCTACAGGCGTTGCATTATTGACACACTCAA
>NC_036852.1:1336122-1352237 GCF_002910315.2 Salvelinus sp. IW2-2015
GTCTTACAGAGATTCACAGAGCATTACAGAGAGTTACAGAGAGTCACAAGAGAATACAGCAGAGTCACCGAGATTTACAGAGACAACAGAGAGTTCCCAGAGAGTTACAGAGATCACAGAGAGCCATAGAAGCCACAAAGAGTTACCAGAGTCACAGAATCACAGAAAGTCACAGAGAGTACAGAGAGACAGAGAGTCACAGAGAGCCATAGAGACCACAAAGATTACAAGAGATCACAGAGAGTTACAGAGAGTCACAGAGAGTTACAAAGAGTCACAGAGAGATTACAGAGATCACGAGAGAGTCACAAGAGTCCCAGAGAGCTTACAGAGAGTCACAGATCCATAGAGAGACCACAAAGAGTACAGAGAGACACAAAGAGTTACGAGACCACAGAGAGACACAAACAGTACAGAAGCCACAAGAGAGCCACAGAGAGTTACAGAGAGACACAAATAACACTCTTCAGAAACATACTGTAGTAAGGTTGTTGGTGTGTGTAAATATGTGTATATGACATGAAATGGGTAAATCGAGAAAAGTGGCCAGACATAATTTCCTAACGACCGAGGCGGCGGCTGCGGACAAGCGTAAGCAGTTCCTTATTTGCAGAGCGGACGTGAGGGAAGCACAACAGCTCTGAGCACCCTCTCCACCCCTGTGCGATGAGGCGTCAATTACTTGGGAGCTAGAGAATAGAGAACGAGATAGAGAGATGAATAGCACTGACTTTCCAATTTACTACCGCCACTTGATGTGTCTACGATTCTGACGCCGTCACACACACACCACACACACACACACACACACACACACACAAACACAATACACAGACACAGACACAGACACACCACCACACACACACACACACACACACCACACACACACAGACAACACACACACACACACAACAACACACACACACACACAAACACACACACACACACACACACACACACACACACAGACAGCAGACACAGGACACAGACCACCACACACACACCCACACAACACACACACCACACACACACCACACAGACACAGACACAGAACCACACACACACACACACACACACACACAACACACACACACACACAGACCACACACACACACACACACACACACACACACACACACACACACACACACACACACACCACACACACACACACACAACACGCGGCCACGCCTACAGGACATAACAGAACAACGTGTGCTTGGTTCTCACTATAAAAAGAAAGAAGTTATTAGAACACTGTCAACTCGCCCCTGGAGTGTCTTGTGTGTGTGTGTGTGTGTGTTGGTGTGCTGTTGTTGTGGTTGTGTGTGTGTGTGTGTGGGTGTGTGTTGGTGTGTGTTGTTGTGGTGTACCCCGGGATAATTGTTTTGGGTAATCATTGTTTGTACAAACAACGTAACCTCGCTCCCCCCATTCTTCATCACAACTAATCACCCCTCAAAGCCAGAACCCTGCCCTAGTGGTGTTGTGTGTGCTCTGTTTGCTCACTTCTGTGCACTGGTGTATGTGTACCTTCCACCCCACTCCCCCACTAACCACCATTAACAGCTCAACCTCATCCCCACATACCCCACCAACCCCACCATTTACAATCCTACCACATTCCCCAGCACCCCACTAACCTCCATTTAACAGCCCTACCACATTCCCAGCTACCCTACTAACCACCATTTACAAACCTACCAACATTCCCCAGCTACCCACTAAACCACCATTTACAAAAGCCGTACCTCATTCCCCAAGCTACCCCACTAACCTCCATTTTACAAAGCCTACCACATTCCCCAGTACCCACTAACCTCCATTTACACATGGACTTTAGTCGTTTTCTCTGACCATTTACAACATGGAGTACGTCTTTTCTCTGATCAGTGATTGTAAGCTGAAAAAGCTTTCGTGGATATTTCTTTCATCTGGCTGTGAAACACACTAACAATAGGCAATCCAGATTATTAAGGAGACGTAAAAAACGTAGTCCCTGAAAACTCTTGAGTCCTACTGTCACCCCTGACCTTAGAGATCCTTTTATGTCTCTATTTTGTTGTCCAGGGCGTGAGTGTGGCATTCTATGTTTGTTCTATGTTGCCTTTTCTAGTGTTGCAAAATGTAGGTTGGTTCCCAATCAGAGCAGCTGTCAATCGTTTCTGATTGAGAACCAACTTAGGTAGCTGTTCCCAACCTTGTGTGGATAGTTGTTTCCTTTTTGTTTTTTTTCACCTTAACAGACTGTTTCGTTCGTCACTCTCTTGTTGTTTTTGTCATTCAGTTTCAGTCTATTTTGATTAAATTTTACTATGAACACTTACCACCTGCTTTGTTCGATGATTCCTATCTTCATCATCAGACGAAAGGACCGTACACCTACTGTGATATACCAGGTGCACCCTACCCTGCACTGGCGCATTATCTGAGCAGACACCTGAGGCCTACTGTGATCATATAAAATAAAAATGTATTCGTCACATGCGCCGATTACAAAAGSTGWWGACCTTKCCGTGAAATGCTTACTTACAAGCCCTTAACCAACAATGCAGTTCAAGAAATAGAGTTATGAAAATATTTWCTAAATAAACTAAKGTAAAAACATAAAATCAAATAAAAAACTACCACAAGAAWTAACAAGACTATATACGGGGGGTACCGGTACCGAGTCAACGTGCGGGGGTGAAGGTTAGTCGAGGTAGTTTGTAAAGTGACTATTCAACAATAATAGACAGTGAGTAGCATCAGTGCAAAAACAAAGTCAATGTAAATAGTCCGGGTAACCATTAGATTAATTGTTCAGCAGTCTTATGGCTTGGGGGTAGAAGCTGTTCAGGAGCCTTTTGCACCTAGACTTGGCGCTCCGGTACCGCTTGACGTGCTGTAGCAGAGAGAACAGTCTATGACTTGGGTGACTGGAGTCTTAGACAATTTCTAAGGCCTTCCTCTGACACCGCCTGGMARAGAGGTCCTGGATGTCAGGAAGCTTGGCCCCAGTGATGTACTGGGCCCTACGCACTACCCTCTGTAGCGCCTGGCGGTCAGATGCGGAGCAGTTGCCATACGTGGCGGTGATGCGARRGGTCAGAATGCTCTCTATGGTGCAGCTGTAGACATTTTTGAGGATCTGGGGACCCATGAAAAATATTTTCAGTCTCCTGAGGGGGAAAAGGTGTGGTCGTGTCGTGCCCTCTTCACAACTGTCTTGGTGTGTTTGGACCTTGATAGTTTGTTGGTGATATGGACACCAAGGAACTTGAAACTCTCAACCCGCTCCACTTCAGCCCCATCGATATTAATGGAGGCCTGTTTGGCCCTCCTTTTCCTATAGTCCACGATCAGCTCCTTTGTCTTGCCCACATTGAGGGAAAGGTTGTTGTCCTGGCTGTGTGGTGCCAGGACAACAACCTTTCCCTTCCACTGTTGTGTCGTCAGCAAACTTAATGATGGTGTTGGAGTCGTGCTTGGCCACACAGTCGTGGGTGAACAGGGAGTACAGGAGGGGACTAAACACGCACCCCTGAGGGATCCCCGTGTTGACGATCAGTGTGGCAAATGTGTTGTTGCTTACGCTTACCACGCTGGGGGGGGGGGAGAGGGGGAGCAACAGGATGTCAGGGATCAGTTGCAGAGGGAGTTGTTTAGTCCCAGGTCCTTAGCTTAGGGATGAGCTTTGGGACACTATGGTGTTGAACGCTGAGCTGTTTTCAATGAACAGCATCTCACATAGGTTTATTTTTGTTCCAGGTGGGAAAGGGCAGTGTGGAGTGCGATCTCAATTGCGTCATCTGTGGATCTGTTGGGGCGGTATGCGATTGGAGTGGTCTAGTGTTCCTGGCATGATGGTGTTGATGTGAGCCGTGACCAGCCTTTCAAAGCACTTCATGACTACAGACGTGAGTGCTACGGGCGGTAATCATTTTAGGCAGGTTACCTTCGCTTTCAAAGGTACAGGACAAATGGTGGTCTATTGAAACATGTAACCACCGTTCTAAAGTTTGGGGTCACTTAGAAATGTCCTTGTTTTTGAAAGAAAAAGCCATTTTTTTGTACTTTAAAATAACATCAAATTGATCATAAATACAGTGTAGACATTGTTAATGTTGTAAATGACTATTGTAGCTGGAACAGACAGATTTTTATAGAATATCTACATAGGTGTACAGAGGCCATTATCAGCAACCAATCTCCTGTGTTCTAATGACATGTTGTGTTAGCTAATCCAAGCTAATCAAGTTGATCATTTTAAAAGGCAATATTGAACATTAGAAACCCTTTTTGCAAATATGTTAGCACAGCTGAAAACTGTGTTCGATTAAAGAAGCATTAAAACTGGCCATCTTTAGACTAGTTGAATATCTGGAGCATCAGTATTTGGGGTTTGATTACAGGTTCAAAATGGCAGAAATAAAAAACTTTCTTCTGAAACTCGTCAGTCTATTCTTGTTCTGAGAAATGAAGGCTATTCTGTGAGAATTGCCAAGAAACTGAAGATCTCATACAACGCTGTGTACTACTCCCTTCACAGAACAGCGCAAAGCTCTAACTAGAATAGAAAGAGGGTGGGAGATACATTAGAGTACATTAGAGTGTCTAGTTTGAGAACAGACGCCTCACAAGTCCTCAACTGGCAGCTTCATTAAATAGTACCCGCAAAACACCAGTCTCAACGTCAACAGTGAAGAGGCGATTCCGGATGCTGGCCTTCTGCTGTTCTTTGCCCATCTTAATCTTTTATTTTATTGGCCAGTCTGAGATATGGATTTTTTGTTTTACTCTGTCAAACTTGAAATCTAACTTGGTTTAGCCTACATGGACGCCCAGGTGTGCGCTTGCCTCCTCCCAGCTTCCATGGCCTGCCTGGAACAGTCCCTCCAAGTGCTCATCTCGGCTATCTCGGAATCGCTCTCCGCACTGGAAACTACCCCCCAAGTGCTCTCCTGCTATCATATGGTAAACTTGCCTGTTGGCTCACTGTTGCCTCCAAGTGCTCCTCTCCTGTATATGACTCGGCTGTTCCTGCACTGGACTATGCTCAAGTGCTCCTTTGTATCATCTGGTGGTATGTTAGTGTGTTGATGGGCCCAGCATTTAATCGTTGAGTAAGTCAGCTCTCTCCTTGCTCTTGTTATGCTGGCTAGTTTTGTGCCTTGGTTGGGTTTATTGTGGGTCCTAGGTGCTGGCTGGGTTCTAGTCTGTGGTTGGGTTTATTGTGGGTTATAGTGCTGGCTGGGTTCTAGTCTGTGGTTGGTGTTTATTGTGGGTTCTAGTGCTGGCTGGGTTCTAGTCTGTGGTTGGGTTTTATTGTGGTCTAGTGTTTGGCCCGGTTCTAGTCTGTGGTTGTGTTTATTGTGGGTTCTAGTGTTGGCCCCGGTTTCTAGTCTGTGGTTGTGTTTATTGTGGGTTCTAGTGTGGCCGGGTTCTAGTCTGTGGTTGGTTTATTGTGGGTTATAGTGTTGGCTGGTTATGTCTGTGGTTGGGTTTATTGTGGGTTCTATGTGGCTGGCTGGGTTCTAGTCTGGTGGTTGTGTTTAGTGTGGGTTCTTATGTGCTGGCTGGGTTCTTAGTCTGTGGTTGTGTTTTTGTGGGTCCTAGTGTTGGCCCGGTTCTAGTCTGTGGTTGTGTTTATTGGTGGGTTCTAGTGTTGGCCCGGTTCTAGTCTGTGGTTGGGTTAATTGTGGGTTCTAGTGCTGGCTGGGTTCTAGTCTGTGGTTGGGTTTTGTGGTTGGTTAGTGTTGTGTGTCGGCTGTGCGGTTCTAGTCTGTGGTTGTGTTTATTGTGGGTTCTAGTGGTTGGCGGCCGGTTCGTCTAGTCTGGTTATTTGGGTTTATTGTGGGTCTAGTGCTGGGCTGGGTTTATCTAGGTCTGTGTGTGGTTTATTTTGGGTTCTAGTGTTGCCGGTTCTGTATCTGTGGTTGTGTTTATTGTGGGTTCTCTAGTGTTGGGCCCGGGTTCTAGTCTGTGGTTGTGTTATTGTGGGTTCTTATGTTGCCCGGTTCTAGTCTGTGGTTGGGTTTAATTGTGGGTTAGTGTGGCTGGTTCTAGTCTGTGGTTGGGTTTATTGTGGGTCCTAGTGTTGGCCCGGTTTCTAGTCTGTGGTTGTGTTTATTGTGGGTTCTAGTGTTGGCCCGGTTCTAGTCTGTGGTTGTGTTTATTGTGGGGTTCTAGTGTTGGCCCGGTTCTAGTCTGTGGTTGGGTTAATTTGTGGGTTATAGTGCTGGCTGGGTTCTATGTCTGTGGTTGGGGTTTGGTATTTGGTGGGTGTGTCGGTTCTTAGTGTTGGCCCGGTTCTTAGTCTGTGTTGTGTGGTGTGTGGGTTTATTCTGTGGTTTTATTGTGGCCGGTGCTGTCTGTAGTCTGTGGTTGTGTTGTTCTATGTTGTGGGTTCTAGGTGTTGGCCTGGGTCCTAGGTTTGTGATTGTTAGTTCATGTGGTGTGGTTTAGTGCGTGCTTGGGTTCGTGGTTGTGGTTGGGTACTTATTGTGGGTTCTAGTGTTGGCCCGGTTCTAGTTTGTGGTTGGGTTAATGTGTGGGTTATAGTGCTGGCTGGGTTTCTAGTTCTGTGGTTGGGTTTATTGGTGGGTTCTAGTGCTGGCTTGGGTTATGTCTGTGGTTGTGTTTATTGTGGGTCCTAGTGTGGCGGTTTAGTCTGTGGGTGGTTTATTGTGGGTTCTAGTGTTGTCCCGGTTATGGTCTGTGGTTGGTTTCTGGCTTGCTGCCTATAACTGCGTGATCCTACAAACTCTGATTCACACTAACTATCACCTGTGTGGATTGATTGCCTTTTAGCTTAGATTCCTTGCAACATACAGGAAACAGGAAACTGTTATTTTTCCAGATTGCCAGCTGCTACCTTCAAAATTACCGAGGAGACGTTTCACCCATGTAGGAGCTGCACCTATTTTGCACAGTTCGCGGTATAGATATTGACAGGCCATAATTCTTAGGAAACTGTCAGCTTATTGAGGAATATACACTATATGTACTAAAGTATGTGGACTTCCCTTCAAATTAGTGGATTCGGATTTTTCAACCACACCCGTTGCTGGTGTATAGACTTGAGCACACAGCCATGCAATCTCCTTAGACAAACATTGCCAGTAGAATGGATATACAATGCCTTAAAAAAGTATTCAGACTTTTTCCACATTTTGTTACGTTACAGCCTTATTCTGAAAATGATTCAATAAATAAAAATCCTCAGCTATCGAAATACAATACCCCGTAAGGACAAAGTGAAAACAGTTTTATTTTAATTTTAGCAAATGTATTAAAACAAAAAAAACAGAAATACCTTATTTACATAAGTATTCAGACCCTTTCCTATGAGACTTGAAATTGAGCTCAGGTGCATCCTGTTTCCATTGATCATCCTTGAGATGTTTCTACAACTTGACTGGAGTCCACCTGTGGTAAATTCAATTGATTAGACATGATTTGGAACGGCACACACCTGTCTATAAAAGGTCCAACAGTGCATGTCAGAGCAAAAACCAAGCCCTAAGTTCGAAAGAATTGTCTGTAGAGCTCCAAGACGGGATTGTGTTGAGGCACAGATCAGAGGAAATGTACCAACAAATGTCTGCACCATTTTAGATCCCCAAGAACACAGTGTCCTCCATCATTCTTAAATGGAAAAAGTTTGGAATCACCAAGACTCTTCCTAGAGCTGGCCGCCCAGCCAAACTGAGCAATCGGAGGAGAAGGGCCTTGGTCAGGGAGCTGACCTAGAACCTGATGGTCACTCTGATAGAGCTCTAGAGTTCCTCTGTGAAGATGTGAGAAACTTCCAGAAGGACAACCATCTCTGCAACACTCCACCAATCAGGCCTTTATGGTAGAGTGGCCAGARGGAAGCCACATGACAGCCCACTTAGAGTTTGCCAAAAGMKKCCTAAAGACTCTCAGACCATGAGAAACAAGATTCTCTGGTCTGATGAATCCAAGATTGAACTCTTTGGCCTGAATGCCAAGCGTCATGTCTGGAGGAAACCTGGCAGCATCCCTACGTTGAAGCATGGTGGCAGCGTCATGCTGTGGGGATGTTTTTCAGCGGCAGGGAATGGGAGACTAGTCAGGATTGAGGGAAAGATGAACAGAGCAAAGTACAGAMAYATCCTTGATGAKAARCTGCTCCAYAGCGCTCAGGGCCTCACACTTGGGTGAAGGTTCACTTTTAACAGGACAACGACCCTAAGCACACAGCCAAGACAATGCAGGAGTGGCTTCGGGACAAGTCTCTGAATGGCCTTGAGAGGCCCAGCCAGAGCCCGGACTTGAACCCGATTGAACATCTCTTTGAGAGACCTGAAAATAGCTGTGCAGAAACGCTCCCCATCCAACCTGACAGAGCTTGAGAGGATCTGCAGAGAAGAATAGGAGAAACTCCCCAAATAGTGTCATACCCAAGTAGACTCGAGGCTGTAATCAATGCCAGAAGTGCTTCAACAAAGTACTAAGTAAAGGGTCTGAATACTTGTATAAATGTGATATTGTTTTTTCTTTGCAGTAAATTTGCTTACATTTCTAAAAAAACAGATTATGCTTTGTCATTATGGGGTATTGTGTATAAATTGATGAGGAAAGAAAATAATTTAATCCATTTTAGAATAAGGTTGTTAATGTAACAATTTGTGGAGAAAGTCAAGTGATCTAATTGAGACGTTACAGAGTATCCCGTATAGTTCAGACTCTACGACCTTTTCCTTTTCCTACTTCCTCCAGCCTGGTCGTCGTGTCACTGCCTCGTCACTGTGTCACTCTCTGACTGACCCGCCAGGGCTGCCCTGCAGCGATTCCTCCCTAGTGAGGTCACCTCTCGCCTCCCATCTCACCTACCCTTCCCATCAGTTGATAACACTCCATCATTGGTACTCTGAGAGGTCCTCATATTGACGTTGACTGCGGCCTCAGGACCTACGGTGCTAAACTTGAAAAAGTTATTCATATTTCTACTCCTTCTTCTATTACTAATAGGGTTAGACCAACTGGTGCAGTTCTATTGCAACCTGATAGCCGTAGCAACTATATCAATATCAACCATCAGACAGGCTTTGCATCTCTTTATTGAACCTAGCTTTTTTTGAGTTGGAGACTCCAAGTGACTTTAAAATCGTAAAGGACTTGGGTTGATCCATCTGAACATTAAGAGCTTACTTCCTAAACTGGATCACATCGAGATCTGGGCTATGCAGACGAATCCGGACATTCTGGTATTGACTGAAACTTGGATCTCTGGGGACATTTTGGACTCTGATATTAATATTGAGGGTTATAGTGTGTTCAGAGCTGACTGACCGGGTAGAGGTTGTGGAGTGGTTGTTTTAATTTAAAATAATATCTCTGTCTCTTTACTGAAATCAATTTCCCTTGCCAAAATGTTTTAGCTACTATCTTTAATCCTTTGTCCTGGGAAAAAATGTATCCATGACTGTTATAAGGGTCTACCGTCCTCCCTCTGCTAACCTTTGTCCACTCAAGGAGTTAACTAGTTATTATTAAAGTTATTATCCTGGGTGACCTAAATTATGATTGAGAAATGCAGCTCTCGGACATATCTAAAAGACATGTGTAACGATCTAATCCTAACCCAGCTGGTGACTAAGCCCCAACCCTAAAGATACTTTGAAGTCAACTCAGATTGATCTTATTTTAACGAATACACCAAACAAAATATATTGTCTTCACCCAATATAATATTGATCATTGCCCAGTTGTTTGTGTTGAGATGTGAGTATACATAAATCTAAGCTTTGTGTCATCAGAAAGTTTAACAACTTAATTGAACAGGCTTTAAAAACATTTTTTATTTTACATAATCATATTTTTTGTGACCCTGATTGTATTTCAGCTAATCCCTGAATCTGATTTATGCTTTGAGCTTTTTTGCAGATGTCTTCAATACTATTACGAATAATCATGCCTCCTAAAACAAATGAAGGGTGAAAGGCAGATGGAATGCCTGGTACACTCCGGAATGATCTGAAGTAATTCATAAAAGAGATGATGCTGGGTCAAGGTCCAGGAACACAAGCGTAGACACGGACTGGCAAACGTTTCACCAACTGAGGCATGACTGTGTAAGACAATTCAGAAAGGCTAAAACGGATTATTATGTAACCACTCTTTCGCATTGTAATGAGAACCCGGCTGAATTCTGGAAAACTGTCAAATCCCTGAATGCTTCTACCTCTTCCTTTCTGCCACAACACATTAATTCAGACACTGGCCTCATTAACGGGGAGAAAATGCCATCATTGATGCATTTAATCACCATTTTATTTCAGCGGGCTCTCTCTCTTTGAAATAACTTCTCAGTCTATTCACAATGATACTGGGCTGGATGCTGATAGGGGAAAGACTTGCTGAATGATCAGAGAGAAACGATAGGCAAAGCTTTTCTTTTAGGCTTATTCACAGAAAAATAAGTCCCGAATGCTTTTGCTGGCAATAGACAACAAGAAATCCACAGGGACAGACCAATTGGATCCTGGTCTGCTGAGGTGAGCAGCGCCCATTATTATTGGCTCAATAACCCACTTTTTATTTTTTATTTTTTTAAATGTAACATTGTTTCCAGGAAGTATTCCACAAGTATGGAAATTAGCCTTTGTGCTGCCACTATAAGGACGGGGATTGTAGTAATGTTGATCATTATTGACTCCTTTCAAGACTTCCTTGTCTGGCTAAGATTCTAGAATCCTTTGTAAATGTACAACGTTGCTCTCTTTTCTTTTTTTTAAATCTGAGAAATGTATTTTGAATGTAAAACCAATCCGTATTTAGGCCTGGACATCCAATCAGTGTTTAGGCCTTGGCAGAGCACTATTACAGCAACCAATACTGTTGTTAATGGTCTTTTCAATCCTTTGTTTGTGAACCTGTCAAAAGCTTTTGAAACTCATGCTGTTTTATTGAAGAAGTTGTCCTCGATAGGCCTGAGCTCTGTCGCCTGTTCATGGTTTCATGATTATCTTAGTGACAGAACTCAGGCCATCGTGATTGATGGGGTTAAATTATACTTTTTTTTTTAAAGTACATAAAGGTGTACCACATAGGTTGATTTTGGCCCCTGTTCTCTTTATATAAACACTGATGGTCAATCTGTTATAAAATGTTCATCTAGATGCTGATGATACTACGAATGTCATGCCCTGACCATAGTAAGCTGTTTATTCTCTGCGTTGGTTGGGGCGTGATGGTGACTTGGGTGAGTTATCTAGGTGAATTTGTATGTCTATGTTGGCCTGGTATGGTTCCCAATCAGAGGCAGCTGTTTATCGTTGTCTCTGATCGGGGATCATATTTAGGTAGCCATTTCCTCATTTGTGTTTGTGGGATCTTGTCTATGTTTAGTTGCCTGTCTGCACTATTTGTATAGCTTCACGTTTCGTTAGTTGATTTTGTTGTTTTTGTTCAGTGTTCATTCATTAAAGAGAYTATACGCATACCACGTTGCACCCTGGTCTCTCTCATACGACGATCGTGACAACGACGTATTCTATTGTCCCGACTGTTGATCTGGCTTTGTCTAAACTACAGATTTTATAGCTATGCAGGAATCCCTTGCTGTTTTAAAACTTAATCCAGGCAAAAAACGAAGTACATGTTGTCTTTAAACTCTCCTAAAAATGTTTCAGATGAACTACATGTTCAGTCATTTGATGGTTCTCCAATCGAACGTGTTCCCAAATATAAATACCTAGGCATTTGGATTGATATGATTTGATCGTTTATAAAACATATAGATGTTCTTGCTAAGATTTTAAAGTTGTATTTTTCTACAGAAACAGATGGTGTCTTTCTCTAAGCAGTAGGAAGCAGGTTATTCAGTCAATCTTTTAATCTGTTCTTGATTATTATTTATCAAAGTGCAGCTGAAACTACTCTTAAACCTTTGGATGCCATCTCCCATAATGCACTTTGTTTTGTTACAGGTGCCAGTTTTGATACTCATCACTGCATCCTGTATCTATAGGTTGGCTGAACTTCATTAAAGACACCTGAGACACCTGAGTTGCCGAACCAGTTCACAGGATTGGTTAACTCTTGAGGTTCCTAGGGTCTCCACCGAGCGACGTAAATCTACTTTTAGTTTTAATGCASCGTTATCCAAATACATTTAATCTTGATGTTCTGGTGCCGTTCAGGCAATTAAACTTTTTGATTGGGGACTTATTTGTGGATGAATGTAACTTTTTTTTCTGGGTGAATTGTGAGGTTTTATCGATGCTTCCCTGACTGTGTTTTTGAATTGTAACATACAGTGTAACATATGTAACGGATGTGAAATGGCTAGCTAGTTAGCGGTGGTGCGCGCTAATAGCCTTTCAATCGGTGACGTCACTCGCTCTGAGACCTTGAAGTAGTGGTTCCCCTTGCTCTGCAAGGGCTGCGGCTTTTGTGGAGCGATGGGTAAGGATGCTTCGTGGGTGACTGTTGTTGATGTGTGCAGAGGGTTCATGGTTCGCGCCCGGGTCGGGGCGAGGTGACAGACTAAAGTAATACTGTTACATATATATAGTTTGGTTATAATGTGTATATTTATGTGGAATATACAGGGACCGTGGTCTCAATATGTCTTCTCTGATCAAATAATAAATAAATAAAACAATCTAAAGAACAAACCATTAAAGCTGCTACTACATTCTGTACAGTTACATTTTAATAGTTTAGCAGGCACTAATCCAGAACGATTTACTAATCAGTTTATTCAACTAAAGTTGGTAAAACAACCACCTATCACCCCGTTGGAAGTAAAAACCTTCAGAAATCACCATCATCTGGGCTAGTGAAACTACAGGAAAAGTACTTTAGTCGAACTCTTTCCAGGGCGGCAAAATGAATAACTTGTGAAAGTTTAAAGACAGGGGAAGGCGGTTTCATTTGTTGATCGAATCGTATCTCATTCCTTTTTTTACCAGGCCACAGACATTTACACAGACCTGTGAAAACACAACGATCACTTTACTGTTAATGCAAAGTAATGGTTTTGCATAAAGGTCATTTGAGAGAATGAACCTTGAAAGAAGTTGAGGTACAAAATGTGATTCAAACAATTCTTCTAAAGTCTTTCTAAATATGTATAGCGCAATGAGTGTGTGTGAGCGAGCGGGCAATGCAGCGCTCAACAACGAGCAATGCGTGTGTGAGCATGTCTAGATGTTGGGTGGCAGGTAGCCTAGTGCTTAGAGCGTCGGACCAGTAACAGAAACGTTTGCTGGATCGAATCCCTGAGCTGACAAGGTAAAAATCTATCGTTCTAACCCTGAACAAGGCAGGTAACTCCACTGTTCCACGGTAGGATGTCATTGTAAATAAGAAGTGGCTCTTAAATGACTTACCTAGTTTAAATTAAAGTGTGTGTGTACATAAAAGGGCTATCTGCAGTTCAAACAATAACAAAGCCGGCACCCCACCACTGTTTTTGGTAAAATGCTGACAGAGCCAGGACTGACCATCCAAGATATCAAAATGATTATTTAAATATAGGGTGCTCCCTCTGCTGTTTCCTAAACTCCACGATCATCTCCTTGTTTTGTTGACGTTGAATGAGAGGTTAATTTCCTGGAACCACACTCCAGAGCCCTCACCTCCTCTCTGTAGGCCATCTCGTCATTGTTGGTAATCAAGCCTGTTCAGAAATGGCTCCAAAATAGCCAGAATAATTACAGAGAGCAACGTGAAATACAGAAAATACTCATAAAAACATCATAATACATGTTGTACATATAATATATAATATATATATAATAATATATAATTACTTAATCACTTAATTAAAACACTTGTTTTTTCCCAAATAAATTCAACTCAATACCTTCCGTGGCTCTGACACAGTCTGAGATGGTTTAAAAAAAATAAAAATGTTTTATGGCCGATATTTCTCATCCGCTTCTCCAACACAGCGGGTGCTGCTCTCCAAAGCAACTTCCAGCACAGTGGTAAGCTGTTATCTCGTAAGCCTAATGTTGCTATTGCCACACTATACAACTCAGCCAAACAGGCTAGCAAAATACTTTTCTGTATTTACTGGTTAATAAAAGTTTATTAAATCTTAGTAGTCTACAAACCACCACTCCATCATCTCTGTTGCCTGCAGTTATGGCAAATGTCTTCATTTTGCTTTGGAGGTTGTCAGGGTCTCCATACCTGTCTATGGTGATTCAACGCCCCTGAGGTGGTCAGTCACACAATGTCATTGTGTCTGCCATTATCTGGAGTCTCTCTCTCTCTCTCTCTCTATTTCTCTCTCTCTCTCTCTCTCTCTCTCTCTCTCTCTCTCTCTCTCTCTCTCTCTCTCTCCCCTCCCTCTCTCTCTCTCCTCTTCTCTCTCTCTCTCTTCTCCCTTCCTCCCTCTTCTTTTCTCTCTCTCTCTCTCTCTCTCTCTCTCTCTTCTTCTCTCTCTCTCTCTTCGTCTACTCTCTCTCTCTCTCTTCTCTCTCTTCTTCTCTCTCGTCTCTTTCTCTCTCGTCTCTCTCTTCTCATCTCTCTTCTCTTCTCTCTCGTCTCTCTCTCTTCTCTCCTCTCTCCTCTCTCTGCTCTCTCTCTCTCTCATCTCTCTCTCTCTCTCTCTCTCTCTCTCTCTGCTCTCTCTCTCTCTCTCTCTCTCTACTCCTCTTCCATCTCTCTCTCTCTCTCTCTCCTCTCTCTCTCTCTCTCTCTCTTCTCTCTCTCTCTCTCTCTCTCTCTCTCTCTCTCTCTCTCTCTCTCTCTCTCTCTCTCTCTCAGCCCTTTCTAATGAGGGCTATCAGTACATTGACGTAGCTTACTGGCAGAATCAGATCCAGAATGGCTGAAGAGAAGGAGCCAGGAACCATACAACAGATCCAGAGAGAGAGACTCACACAACACATACGCTGAGGCAGATGTGCCCGTGGCTGAGGCCAATTGTTCCGTGGCTGAGGCAGATGTGTCCGTGGCTGAGGCAGATGTGTCCGTGGCTGAGGCAGATGTGCCCGTGGCTGAGGCAGATGTTGCCCGTGGCTGAGCAGATGTGTCCGTGGCTGAGGCAGTGAATGACCAACGAGGACTTGCACACAGAGTTGCTTCACATTGCACGGTGTCTGTCCGTATGTCCTCATAATGGTGGTCTGTCCACTGTGTCTTCATAATGTGGTCTGTCCGTATGTGTCCTCATAATGGTGTCTGTCCGTATGTCCTCATAATGTGTCTGTCCGTGTGTCCTCATAATGGTGTCTGTCCATATGTCCTCATAATGGTGTCTGTCCATGTGTCCTCATAATGGTGTCTGTCCGTATGTCCTCATAATGGTGTCTGTCCGTGTGTCCTCATAATGGTGTCTGTCCATATGTCCTCATAATGGTGTCTGTCCATGTGTCCTCATTAATGGTGTCTGTCTGTATGTCCTCATAATGGTGTCTGTCCATGTATGTCTCATAATGGTGTCTGTCCGTATGTCCTCATAAGTGTGTCTGTCCATATGTCCTCATAATGGTGTCTGTCCATGTGTATCATAATGGTGTCTGTCCGTATGTCCTCATAATGGTGTCTGTCCGTATGTCCTCATAATTGTGTCTGTCCGTGTGTTCTCATAATTGGTGTCTGTCCGTATGTCCTCATAATGGTGTCTGTCCGTGTGTCCTCATAATGGTGTCTGTCCATATGTCCTCATAATGGTTGTTGTCCATGTGCCTCATAATGTGTCTGTCCGTATGTCCTCATAATGTGTTCTGTCCGTGTGTCCTCATAATGGTGTCTGTCCATATGTCCTCATAATGGTGTCTGTCCATGTGTCCTCATAATGGTGTCTGTCTGTATGTCCTCATAATGGTGTCTGTCCGTATGTCTTCATAATGGTGTCTGTCCATGGTCCTCATAATGGTGTCTGTCCGTGTGTCCTCATAATGGTGTCTGTCCGTATGTCTTCATAATGGTGTCTGTCCATGTGTCCTCATAATGGTGTCTGTCCATGTGTCCTCATAATGGTGTCTGTCCGTATGTCCTCATAATGGTGTCTGTCCATGTGTCCTCATAATGGTGTCTGTCCGTATGTCTTCATAATGGTGTCTGTCCATGTGTCCTCATAATTAGTGTCTGTCCGTATGTCTTCATAATGGTGTCTGTCTATATGTTTACCACCAAACTCAAAA
>NC_036852.1:1353782-1353952 GCF_002910315.2 Salvelinus sp. IW2-2015
CTGCCTCAGTCACGGGCACACCTGCCTCAGTCACGGGCACACCTGCCTCAGCCACGGACACACCTGCCTCAGCCACGGACACATCTGCCTCAGCCACGGACACATCTGCCTCAGCCACGGACACATCTGCCTCAGCCACGGGTACATCTGCCTCAGTCACGGGCACATCT
>NC_036852.1:1354052-1356586 GCF_002910315.2 Salvelinus sp. IW2-2015
AAATTCTGACAAACTCCAAGCATTGATTATGCAAGAATGGGCTGCCATCAGTCAGGATGTGGCCCAGAAGTTAATTGACAGGCATGCCAGGGCGGATTGCAGAGGTCTTGAAAAAGAAGGGTCAACACTGCAAATATTGACTCTTTGCATCAACTTCATGTAATTGTCAATAATAGCCTTTGACACTTATGAAATGCTTGTAATTATACTTCATTATTCCACAGTAACATCTGACAAAAATATCTAAAGACACTGTCACGCCCTGACTGTAGAGAGCTTTTTATGTCTCTATTTTGGTTTGGTCAGGGTGTGATTTGGGTGGGCATTCTATGTTATTTCTTCTATGATTTGTATTTCTGTGTGTTTGGCCGGGTGTGGTTCTCAATCAGAGGCAGCTGTCTATCGTTGTCTCTGATTGAGAACCATACTTAGGTTGCCTTTTCCCACCTGTCTGTGTGGGTAGTTGTCTATGTGGAGTTGCATGTCAGCACTCGTTCTATTTAGCTTCAACTTTTGTTACTTCGAACTGTCTGCATCTGGGTCTTCTCCTGAGCCATGACACATGTAGGTAGGGACATAGATAATAAACAGAGTAGCAGCAGTGTATGTGGAAAGTGTGTGTGTGTATGTGTGTTGTAGTGTGTGAGCTTATGTAGTGTGTGTTGGAGTGTCTGTGTAATCATGTGGGAGGGTAGAGTCCAGTGAGCGTGCATAGAATCAGTGGAAGAGTGTCAGTGCAAAAAAGGGTCAATTCAATAATCTGGGTAGCCATTTGATTAACTGTTCTGCAGTCTTATGGCCTCCCGAGGGGTGCAGCAGTCTAAGGCACTGCATCTCAGTGCTAGAGGTATCACTACAGACACCCTGGTTCGAATCCAGGCTGTATTTCAACCGGCCGTGATTGGGAGTCCCATAGGGCGGCGCACAATTGGCCCAGTGTTGTAGGCCATCATTGTTAAATAAAGGTGAAAAAAATGTATGGCTTGGGGGTACAGTAGAAGCTGTTCAGGAGCCTTTTGGTCCAGGACATGGTGCTCCGGTACCACTTGCTGTGTGGTAGTAGAGAGAACAGTCTATGGCTTGGGTGGCTGCGGTCTTTCACAATTTTCCAGGGCCTTCCTCTGACACCGCCTGGTAGAGAGGTCTAGAATGGCAGGAAGCTCAGCTCCGGTGATGTACTGGGCCATCCACACCACCTCTAGCGCCTTGAGATCGACTGCGTAGCAGTTACCATACCAAGCGGTGATGCAGCAGGTATCTGAGGGGCCATGCCAAATCTTTTCATCCTCCTGAGGGGGTGTGAGAGGACCATGTTAAGTCCTTGTTGATGTGGACACCYAGGAACTTGAAGCTCTAGACCAAAGATCCATCACTGTCAGTGTGACACTCCAAACACTTCCACTCGTCGCACCCCCCTCTCGCTCTCTCTCTGAAACACCCTTGTAGCTTTTAGGTTTTGGACAGGAGACTGATGAACAGATGGTATCAGCTAATTTTCTTTCTCTCATGCTTCTTTCCGTCCTCACAGCCACAAACCTGTCTGCATATAAAACACCTGCCTTCTCTCTCTCTCTCTCTCTCTCTCTCTCTCTCTCTCTCTCTCTCTTCTCTCTCTCTCTCTCTCTCTCTCTCTCTCTCTCTCTCTCCATCTCTCTCTCTCTCTCTCTCTCTCTCTCTCCTCACACACACACACACACACACACACACACACACACACACACACACACACACACACACACACACACACACACACACACACACACACAAACACATATTTTCTTTCCTCATAAGTTGAAGAAACACCATGACCTTGAGCCAAATCCCTTGAAATGAAAATGACATGGCCAGCTATTAATCTTTCGGACAGTTGTATGTGTTTAGCTGAAACGTCCCATAAAGGTGGAACTCCACTGTGACAATATGAGCATGCTGATCTGAGAGCTGATCTTCAGATGTTAGATTGCAGTCAGTTGAGCTTGGAAGTGATAATCACACATGATCAGATAAAGACAAATACTGTTTCACAGATCAGGTCTTACATGTACCTACAGTATATAAGGGAGATATCGTGAAGAGAACATAAAGAGGGATGATAATGTTTAGATTGTTGCCAGTCAGTACATCCCTCATCCACTCGCTATTGCTGCGTGGCTCCCTGTTCTACACAGGTAAATAAAGACAGAATCACCAGCCCTTCCAAACACATGAAAGCAAAAAGGAGAGGTAAATAAATATTTTTTTTCCGACTGTGTCACATGGAGATTTGTTTCTGTTTCGATTAATCACGCGCCGGTCATTATCGTTTGATGGGAGGGAAAGAAGCAAATGCATTTGTCTCAAAGGGGGCACATTTAATCAATTGAAATTGACGGCACTATTCGGGCTGATTAAATTACCTTGGAATCTGCGTTATCTTTTCATCCCCACAAAGTACGCAGGCGAAGTAAAGTGCCACATCTAATAGATATTGATTGGATTCTCTTTATTAGTCTTATTATTGCAGCTAAGATTGAAACTGTATGGTCTCTGAGGGC
>NC_036852.1:1357267-1382794 GCF_002910315.2 Salvelinus sp. IW2-2015
AGAGAGAGAGAGAGAGAGAGAGAGAGAGAGAGAGAGAGAGAGAGAGAGAGATCCATCTATCGAGTGCCTGTCACCTCAGAGTCTTAAAGCAACAACACACTGACTCTCTAAGATGCAGTCCTTACATGACAAAAGTGAGACAGAAAGGAGTGTTTGATATAATCCTCCCTCCATCCCTCCCTTCCTCCGTCTTCTCCCTCTTTCCTACAGAGCTCCATAGCCCTGCTCAGTACTAAGACGTGTTTGCTGCTGGATTGCATTGAGACCGCCAGCATTGCATCCTGAGATGTACAATAGGTCAGGTGAATAAGAGAGCGAAGTGAAGAGCAGGACGGAGATGGAAGAGATTTGAATAGAGATGAATTGCCTCCCAAATGAGCCACCTAATTCTCCTCCTCCTGTGTTTCAATTATTATTAATGGTATTTAAGAACTCTGTAGATAAAAGTTAAAAACTTGAACGACACCAATCTAAAAGAAGCATCTAAAAGAGCAGGCTTGATGATGTTGTATTGACAAGGCTTATGGAAGAGCAGTTTGAGAGGATGAGGAGATTGATTTTAATGCAGCGATTGATCACGACGATAAGTATTTTTAATCTCTCCTTCGTGTGTCATGTGTCTTGCATATTGAGACTAGCCTGAGGCGATAGCGAGACGTCGACATCGTACAAGTTCTGCTGAACTCCTACTCTGAAGCACTCTGTATTCTGAACGAATCCTGTCAGTCTTATATCAACATCCCAAATCAAATCATCTGTCAACACGTTGAATAATTCATAAATTAATTAGCTACCTGATTAATTATTTCGAATTACTGCTGAGATCATTAAAGTTTCAGCAGAAATGTATCAAAAGCAACAACAAAGTTTGTTAAAAGCTTATCAATTACAATCTCCCTTTGACAACAATAACAACATCAATGGACGTTAAAAATATTTGTGATGATTGATAAATCCTTTTGAATGCAATACCTCTCAACTAGCCCAGACAACCAGCGGGATCTGATTGTGATCCGACACGTGACTGCAGTTTAACACCCATATGTTGTATACTGTACGATTCATAAAGCTAGGACTGCCCAGAGCTATCCCAGGGCTGAGTCTCTAGGCTGGGCTAGTGTAGACTAGAGGAACCCTCCTAGCTGTCCGGATGGGTTAGGTATGCTGCTGTGAACACTGCTGACTCTGTCATGGTCGGGAGAACAGAGGAACACAGCCTTGACCCCTATCAGTCCCACTGAGACAACACCACATAAACACTGTGATTCACCATGGTACAATACMWGACATGGCCTCAAAACAGGATGTTGTAAGCAGCAGGCTTACCTTATAGAATGTCTATTATCACAAGGGGACTTCAGGTCTGGTATTTCTCAATATCTTCTTTGTGGTTTGGGGGAAGGAGTCAGAGGAGACATGGGAGGCATCTGACACATAATACCTTCCTTGTGACATAAGTAACCTATTACTGTTTCTGTCACAAGCGATGTTCTGGGGTCTAACGGCATGCGACTGTAATGTTAAGCAATGGAGTGCTGCTGGCTTTAGGATGGTTTCTGTAATGGAGTTGCCTTGTAATGGAGTTGCCTTGCAACGGTATGCTTCAGTGTGGTACCTGGTCTATTTAGCATCAGTGGTGGTCTGAATCACCCTCTTTATGAACCCCATTAGGTATTTATGGTGGTCACCTCCACGGGCACGACCACCTCGCCACGCACAATCAAATAAAGCAGGGCTGCCTCGTCTGAGGCGGTGGGAGGCGCTAACCATAAATACGAGTCCGCTACTTTCCAATGCATTAAAAAGAACGGAGTTGGAGGAGGAGGAGGGTGGAATAGGCCTAGCTCACAGCCCATRTCCATCACATCTAACAGAATGGGTTCATTCTGCACTTTAAAGAGTTCATTTATCACAGGAGAATTCCTCCGTTTCCTTGGGTGTCACAATTATCTGTCAGAGTCTCACTGCACTCCTCCTAGTCTCTGGCTGATGTATGCYGCCCATTTAAATCACATCCATCTGTTATGTYTGACAGAGCATCAATTCACATACGGCTGAATCCTGTCTATCCACCACGGCAAGGGCAGTCTCTTAAGGAAGAATTCAATATTAATGTCATGTTTTTCATTTTGCTGGTTGATGGTTTGCAAATGGCGTCTCGGTCTTGGACGAAATGAAATGGGGTAAATACTATTATGCAAATAGTTCCTGCTGTTGAAGTGGCAATAAAGGATGTGAGGCATTCAGAGCCATCTTTAAGGTTGTCATCTAATGACTTTTAGGAAAGTGAATGTGGGGTTGTCCAACTACATGGATAGAGGGACAGCGGGCGAAAGAGACAGAGATAGATAGAGACAGAGATAGAGAAAGAGATAGCGAAAGAGACAGAGATAGATAGAGACAGAGATAGAGACAGAGACAGAGATAGAGACAGAGATAGCGAAAGAGACAGAGATAGAGACAGAGATAGAGATAGCGAAAGAGACAGAGATAGAGAAAGAGATAGCGACAGAGATAGAGACAGAGATAGAGACAGAGATATCGAAAGAGACAGAGATAGAGACAGAGATAGATAGAGACAGAGATAGAGACAGAGATAGAGATAGCGAAAGAGACAGAGATAGAGATAGCGAAAGAGACAGAGACAGAGATAGAGAAAGCAGTTTTTTTTAGATGCAGACAGGCTTGTGGCGTAGAGAACAGAAAGAGAGGGAATGAATGAATGTCAACCGAGCAGTATGAGTCAGAGTTGATTCAGTATAAAAAATCAAATCAAATCAAATTTTATTAGTCACATACACATGGTTAGCAGATGTTAATGCGAGTGTAGCGAAATGCTTGTGCTTCTAGTTCCGACAATGCAGTAATAACCAACAGTAATCTAACCTAACAATTCCACACTACTACCTTACACACACACACAAGTGTAAAGGGATAAAGAATATGTACATAAAGATATATGAATGAGTGGTGGTACAGAACGGCATGGCAATGCAGGTAAGATGGTAAGAGTACGGTATATACGTATGAGTGAGTACTGTAGGGTAAATGTAAACATTAAAGTGGCATAGTTTTACAGTGCTAGTGGTACATGTATTGCATAAAGATGGCAAGATGTCCGTAGATGATATAGGAGTACAGTATATAACAAATTGAGATTGGGTAATGTAGGTATGTTAACAATTGTTATAAGTGGAATTGCTTAAAGTGGCTAGTGGTAGCATTTTTACATAATTTCCATCAAATTTCCATTTTTAAAGTGGCTTGGAGGTGAGTTCAGTAATGTTGGCAGCGGCCGCTAAATGTTAGTGGTGCTGTTTAAACAGGTCTGATGCCTTGAAGATAAAGCTGTTTTTCAGTCCTCGGTCCTGCTTTTGATGCAACCTGTACTGACCTTCGCTTCTGGATGCTGGCGGGGTGACAGGCAGTGGCTTGGGGTGGTTGTTGTCCTTGATGAATCTTATGGCCTTCCTGTGACATCGGGTGGTGTAGGTGTCCTGGAGGGCAGGTTTTTAGTTTGCCCTGGTGATGCGTTTCTGCAGGACCTCACTACCCTCTGGAGAGCCTTAACCGTTGTGGGCGGAGCAGTTGCCGTAACAGGCGGTGAATACAGCCGACAGGATGCTCTCGATTGTGCATCTGTAGAAGTTTGTGAGTGCTTTTGGTGACAAGCCGGATTTCCTTCAGCCTCCTGAGGTTGAAGAGGCGGCTGCTGCGCCTTCTTACAACGCTGGTCTGTGTGGGTGGACCAATTCAGTTTTGTCGTGATGTGTAACACCGAGGAACCTTAAAAACTTTTCCCACCTTCTCCAACTACTGACGCCGTCGATGTGGATAGGGGGGGTGCTCCCTCTGCTGTTCCTGAAAGTCCACAATCATCTCCCTTTGTTTTGTTGACGTTGAGTTATGAGGTTATTTTACCTGAGACACGCACACTCCGATGGGCCTCCCCATCCTCCCTGTAGGCCGTCTCGTCGTTGTGGTAATCAATTGCTCTACCACTGTAGTTGTCACCGCACACCTTGACGATTGAGTTGGAGGCGTGCCCATGGCCACGCAGTCGTGGTGGAACAGGGGAGTACAGGAGAGGGTTCGAACGCAACCTTGTGGGGCCCAGTGTTGGAGGATCAGCGGGGGTGGAGATGTTGTTACCCTACCCTCACCACCTGGGGGGCGGGCCTCGTCAGGAATGTCCAGGACCCAGTTGCACAGGGCGGGGTCGAGACCCAGGGTTCGAGCTTTGAATGAGAGTTTGGATGGGTCTATGGTGTTAAATGCTGAGGCTGTAATCGATGAACAGCATTCTCACATGGGTATTCCTGCTTGTCTGCCGATGGGTTAGGGCAGTGTGCAGTGTGGGTTGCGATTGCGTCGTCTTTGTGGTACCTATTGGGTCGGTAAGCAATTGGAGTGGGTCTAGGGTGTCCGGTAGGGTGGAGGTGATATGGTCTTGACTAGTCTCTCAAGCACTTCATGATGACGGAAGTGAGGTGCTACGGGGCGGTAGTCCGTTTAGCTCAGTTTAACCTAGCTTTTCTTGAACAGGAACTAATGGTGGCCTCTTGGAAGCATGTGGGAACAGCAGACTGGGATAGGATTTGATTGCATATTGTCCGTAAACACACCAGCCAGCTGTCTGCGCATGCTCTGAGGACGCGCGCTGGGAATGCCGTCTGGGCCTGCAGCCTTGCCGGGTTAACACGTTTAAATGTTTTACTCACCTCGGGCTGCAGTGAAGGAAGCCGCAGGTCTTTTGGTCAGGGGGCCGTGTAGTGGCACTGTTATTGTCCTCAGAAGCGGGCAAAAAAGTTGTTTTAGCTGTCTGGGAGGCAAGACATTCCTGTCCTCGACGGGGCGGTTTTCTTTTGTAATCCGTGATTGACTGAGACCCTGCAATACTCTTGTGTCTGAGCTGTTGAATTTCGACTCGATTTTGTCGCTGTAACTGAGACTTACGCCTGTTTTGATTGCCTTGCGGGAGAGAATAGCTACACTGTTTGTATTCGGTCATGCTTCCGGGTCACCTTGCCACTGGTTAAAAGCAAGTGGTTTCGCGCTCTCCGTTTCACGCGAAATGCTGCCGTCAATCCAGCGGTTGTTTCTGGGTTTGGGATGTTTTTTATCGTTTGCTGTGGGTACGACATCGTCAATGCACTTTCCTAATGAACTCAGCTCACGGAATCAGCCTAATTCGTCAATATCTGTTTGTTGGACGCCGATGCGGACATATTCCAATCCGCGTGCATCGAAGCAGTCTTGAAGCGTGGATTCAGATTGGTCGGACCAGCGTTGAACCAGACCTGAGCGGCGGGAGCTTGTTGTGTTGAGTTTCTGTTTGTAGGCTGGAAACAACAAAAATGGAGTCGTGGTCAGCTTTTCCGAAAGGGGGGCGGGGGAGGGGCCTTATAAGCGTCGCGGAAATTAGGTATAACAATGGTCTAGTGGTTTTTCCCAAGCCTGTAGCACAATCGATACTGCTGATTAGGATTTAGGGCGTTTTGTTTTTTAGATTAGCCTTGTTAAATCCCCAGCTACGAATGAATGCAGCCTCAATGTGTGTGGTTTCGCAGTTTAACAAAGAGTCAAGATAAAGTTCGTTCAGGGCCATCGATGTGTCCTGCTGGGGGGGAATGTATACGGCTGGTGATTATGAATTGGACGAGAATTCCTTGGTAGAATAATGGCGGTCGACATTGATTGTGAGGAGTTCTAGGATCAGGTGAACAGAAGACTTGAGTTCTTGTGTGTTGTTATGATGATCAACACACTTCTCGTTAATCATCAAGGCCTACCCCCCGCCCTCTTCTTACGCGGAAGATTGTTTGTTTCTGTCGGCGGCGATGCATGAAGAAACCAGCTGGCTGCACGACTCCGTTAGCGTCCCTTGAGTTAGCACATGGTTTTCCGATGAAGCAGAGCACGTTGCAATCCTGAATGTCTTCTGGAAATGCTAACCCGTGCTCGGATTTCATCAACCGTTATGGTCAAGAGACTGAGACATTGGCGAGTAGTATGCTAGGGAGTGGAGCGCGAATGTGGCCCGTCTGCCGAAGCCTGACACGAGACCGCCCGTTTTCCCTTTTTTCGGCGTCGCACAGGGTCGCCGGCTGGGATCAGATCCATTGTATTGGGTGGAAGGCAGAACACTGGATCCGTTTCGGGAAAGTCATATTCCTGGTAGGAACGATGATGAGTTGACGTTAATCGTATATTCAGTAGTTCCTCCCGACTGTATGTAATGAAACCTAAGATTACCCGGGGTACCGATGTAAGAAATAACACGTAAAAAAACAAAATACTGCATATTTTCCAAGGAACACGAAGCGAGGCGGCCATCTCTTTTCGGCGCCGGAAGTTTGCACCCTGTGTTTGACCCAGTATGAGTCAGAGTTGATTCAGTATGAGTCAGAGTTGACTCAGTATGAGTCAGAGTTGATTGTATGCTTAGATGACACGTCTTTAGTGAGCGGTGAATATTACGTTTTTATCCTAACTATTGGACTACTGAATGTTCAAAGCAGTCAGGATGTCCATGAACGGCGTATTGCATTAGCTTTAGGGATTACATGTCAACAGGATGTCTTACAAATATAAGATATGTCTGAGGCAATGTCTGCATGCGATTTGATGTGATATATTCAAAGCCTGACTTCACAAATCGTCTTGGGGCAAATATAAAGTGTTGTCAGAAAAACGAGGCAGACAAAATCCCTCCCCTAAAAACTGCAGTGACGGGCATGATATTATCGTTGTGGTTCAATGGAGTAAAAGATAGCAGACACAAGAACACAAACCCAGCTTTCCTCTCTTGAAGTATTCCGATTGATCTGATTTGCAGGGAGGGCAATTCAAATTCAATCCCGAAACATTCCAATCCAAACAAATTGACTTTTGTTTCATGCATATTTATCACACTTTTAAAATCCAGCAACTGTAACAAAGATTAATAACATGTGGGAGGATCATAGAGGCACTGCATCAAATCCTGACCTTTAAGTCAGTTCTAAGTAATAAGAAAATGTCACCAACTGCCAAATACACTGTACCCTCTCCAGAGTACAAGACCGTGTCAATAGATGTTTGGAACTACCCGGCACTGAGGATTGAGTTGGGTTATTTACCCATGTGGTGGAGTATTGCTTTGGCATGTGTAAGCCTACATGCACGCACCGACAGGCCTGCTCACATAGAGCACGGTACGCTGCTTTGCAAGACAGTTCCAGAGGAGATAGCTTTTGATTGGCAGATGTGGGAAAAAAACGTTAGATTTTAAATTCCGCATAATCAACTCATTTTTCTGCTTCATCACAGTGTGCGTGGGGGAGCTTGTCTCCTAGGAGACTGGCACTAGAATAAAAATGGCTCGTTCTTCGATCATTTCTATTTCAAGGCTTTTCCTCAGCACTCACAACAAGTGATCTGCACTCACCCACTCAGAAAAGCAGGTCAACAGCATCCCCGGCCCCCCTTCCTGTGTGTATGCTCCCATACACACAGACCACAGGCTCAACACGAAACAGTGTACAATGAGTACCCTAGATAACTTCTCTCTATTAGATCCACCAACACCCTCCGTGAAACAGACGCACAAAATCCCTATGCATATTCCTCCCACTGAACAACACCAACCAACAGCACCCACTCCATAATCCCATTGTATATTCAGAGATCATTTTGTGACACAATAGCATCACTGAAAATAAAAACGATTGTGTGCCCAGCTGCTTTCAGTGAGCCCTCATCTGAAGGAGCCCTTTGCTACCACGGCAGATGGTACATGCTGCCCTCAGATTGGTACCATATTTTTTTTTTACTTGGGTCGCAAATTTTTATGTGGTTCAGTTTTTTACTTAAATGCACTTTGAATGTGATAAAAGTCTACTAAGAAACTTGTATCTCTTTATTTTCCAATTTGTTTTACCAATGGCCTAGAGTCTATTGCGATAAACACACAAATGAATCCACTTCAAAGACTCACCAGAACTACCGTTATCTGTCAACACAGCAGTTTGTCTTCTCCGTCCGTCTGTCTGATGCCTCCTTGGCTCCCACATGTCTTCCATTACCACAGTATGTTATTCCCAATTGTTCCGTTTATTGCACAACACTGCAAATATAACTACAATCTATGGAACACAAAATGAGTCATGTAGTGAATGTATCACCCGTGAGTCATTTAATAGAAAACCATCAGCTAAATGGCCATTCTACTGAACAATCTCTGGGAATGAAGGCAACATGTGGCTAAGTGGATCCATTTAGAATAGAGCAAGCCATCAAAACACCATTTATCTACAGTATTAAAAGTCCAATTACATTTCAAGGGGTTTCAAGTTGAACACAAGTTAACCAAATAGATTTTCAACTAGAACAGCATCTGGGAATACTCTTATTGTGAGGAAAACGGTTAGGACATAGAGATGTGTCTGTCCCCAAAGGTTTCATGACAATATTGTGAGAACACTGTAAATGTTTTACCACAGTGTGTCTTTGTGTGTTCAACATATATACTGTTGAGAATCCCTTTTGTTCTATATAGAATCTACCTAACTCCCCAGAGGCTCCTAGCAGCTCCCAGGAGCCATGATGGTAAACTTGTGTTTCAAAGTGTTCTCACCTCCGCCACACACACACCTGTCTGCATCTGACAAACCTGCTCTCACAGATAGGAAGAACCAATTACTGGAGCTCTATTCTTACTATCACACCTTCTGTCTGTAACACACCACACACACACACACACAACACACACACACACAACACACACCACACCACACACACACCACACACACAGCTCCCCATGTGACCTACTTTTTCTGTGTATGTACTGATATGTATGTGTAACTGATAAATGCACACACACACATGTTTTTAAATGTCTGTAATGTATGTGTCGGACCCAGTAAGACTAGCTGTCCAATGCGTCAGCTAATGGGGAGCCTAATTGAAAACCCAAAACACACACACAGACACGTTTTTAATGTCTGTAATGTATGTGTCCGGACCCAAGTAGACTAGCTGTCGCCAATGGCGTCGGCTAATGGGGAGCCTAATTGAAAAATCAAACACATACACAGCCTCTCAGATGAGCAAATGTAAATCTTGAGTATTCAGTCGAGTAGTTCAGAGTCATAGACGAAGGCGTTTCTCTGAGTAGTTCAGAGTCATAGCACGAAGGCGTTTCTCTGAGTAGTTCAGAGTCATAGCACGAAGGCGTTTCTCTGAGTAGTTGTTCATGGCGTGTTGAGAGCTTTACACAGAGAGTTGTGTTGATAGGCAATCTTAATGAGCGCCGAACATGTTGACAATTCATTACCGGATGCACTGCAACTACAGAGAGGGACTTGGGTAAAGCTGAAGTCATTAATTCAGGTATAAATAGGTATTTGGCAGTCTACTGCATGTATTGAAATAAAACCCATTGAATAATTAAACAATATTATAAACTGCCCTCTTATTAGGATCACACACAATAAATTACAGCATTTTTAAATCCCAAATACGTGGAAAAAAAGAATGCACTCTAAAATGAAACAAGTCTTTAATGTAATGCGGCTTCAAGTAATATAAAATATAACACTCTGCAGTCTGTCTTGTCACAGCACGGCTTAAAGAGCAAAAAAATTATTGCACATCACATACAGATAGAATAACATTCACCTGGGAATGCATGTGGTTAATATCATTACATCGCCATTTGTACAGTCCCATAAGAAATACTGGTGTTCAAGAAATGAAGTCTTTCTCTACYTAGTACAATACAAAGGACTCCAAATACATAGTAAGAAAATATGTTTGATCTTTAAAACAATATATTACAACTCAATTGCAGAGGCAAGTATGTCCGTCATGTCACACAGTAGGTCCATTGAACTGTTCTAACAATCTTAGGTCATTCCAATGAACACTCAATCTATGTCTACAGGACGTTGTTACATTGTGAACWTATCATGGTCTTTTCACTATGACAACATCTGTTGCGGTACCAAAACAGTACATCCCACAAATACATCTTTATTAAATATACAAAGACTGGAAATTAAGAGTGGACATTCATTATCAACCTAACTGACAGCAGAACATTTACATAGGTTGTATATCTTGGTATTTCTTATCATCCCTACTACTTCAGTAATGGGGCCAGACTTTTTCTGTAAATTAGCAGCGTTGCCTACATAGATTAGCCTGATTGCATCTGAGCTATTCTGTCCCACTGCTAAGCTTCTACCTCTGTGTTTTAGTGATTTCATCTAATAAACAATATATGGTGCAAATGGCATACTGCATAAATTGCATTGTGGGACATTACTTGATTTTCATAGAGTAAAATAAAGTCATTGAGTAATTTTAATCAAATATATTTCAGAAAATGTATAGAATTATTTTCTTTTCTTACCTGTGGCCTTTAAACTCATCAATAGCTAAGGGGGAGAATGCAGGAGTTACAACAGCAGAGAGTAACCTCGGTCTGATAAAGAGGCTTTTAGCAAAGTGTCTCTTGAACTATGCAAACGGCCAGACGGTTATTGTTATAGTACCGTTCCCTCAGGGTCATGTGCTGTACATTGACAAAGAAAAGCAGAGATCGGAAGAGGAGGAAGGGGCAGAGGAGGAGGAAGAGAAGAAGCAATAAAGGAGAAGAAGAAGAAGAATTCCAGACCTCCTCATATTGGCACTAACTGTAGGTAGCTGATTAACACTTGAGGTGTTTCTTGCTGGTCATGTCATTCCAGATGCGGTGCATCTCCTCCGGGGAGATCTGGTGGACCGTTACGACCCGTCTGTAGCGGCACAGACTGTAGGCCATCTTCCAGTGGTTGAAGCCACTATTTTGGAAGGGGTGGATGCCCAGCTTGCGAAGGCACAGCCCCACGTACACATCCTCCAGGTGGAGCAGTCTGGTGTGCAGGGACGTCTTGTAGATGAGCTCGGCCACATCCGCCGAGAACACGTACCCAGTGCCCGAGCAGAAAGGCGGGTACTTAGCCTCAGGGTAAAGGTCTCTGGGCATGTACCACTTACTGCGCATGTCTCTGATCGGACCTCCGTTGATGACGTAGCCCGTGAAGTAGCGTCTCCGCGGCTTGGAGGTGGGCTTGAGGAGGTTGTAGACCAGGTTCTCCATGTTGACGAAGATGTCCGAGTCTGTCTTGAGGACGTACTGTGCCTTGGAGCAGAAGGTGGCCACCCAGCGCAAGCCCATCAGGGTCTTGAGGGTGAGGTTGTGGTAGGAGTCTATGAAGTCCTCCACCACGACATCGTGGAAGATCTGGCTCTCCTGTTCCACCATCTGGTTGAGCACCGGGTCCGTGTTCCTCCCAAGCAGGAAGAGTGTGAGGACGCGAACGCCATCGCCGAACGTGCTCTCGTCGCCCCACGTCTCTCGAATCGCTTGACGTGCGTCAAACTCCTTGTGGGTGGTGCTGATCAGGATGACTAAGAAAGGTGCCACCGTCTCACACTTCTTGGGCTCGTTGATGACAAAGTCGAAGGCGTGCGGGTTGAGCGGCCGAGTCCGTATATTGCTAAAGGTCACGTTCTTGGTGAGCTTGGTCTTCTGGCGGATGGGGATGGACAGCTGGCCCACGTAAGTGGTGGAGGGACGGGACAGACTCAGGTACCAGAGAGCGCTAGCCCAGCAAACGACCGTCAACAAGTATAAGCAGCTGACCTTTGAAGGCATTTCTGTTTACTTGGTGTGTGTTAGGAGCATTGAGAACGTTGAGAAGGCGGAATCTCCATGGGTGGTCCTCCAGCTACTTCCAGCGGTGCAGCATGATGCTGCCTAGACGAGACGCTTGACATTAATTCAATACCCTCGACTGCTTTAATACAGCCTAGCGGTGGGATTCTGGTTGAAAAGGAGGGTTGTCGTTTTTCCTCAATGCAGCCATTGTACTATTCCATTCCATTAGAGGTCCCAAGGGTGTTTTCCTTGCATTCTTCTCGCCAGCACTTGATTCTAGACAGAAACAGATAAAAAAAAATTAGTCAAGCCTTAACAAGAATGTTTCATAACTCTTTGGCAAAACTAGAGTGGTTATGAGGAGGGTTAGTATGAGCTTAGAAAAACATACAGAAAGATCCTCTTTGTTTGTTTCCTATAATCCCAGATAACAGATAATTCAACATGTGAGACGATCTCTATAGCTTTAGGTGAGTGAATACTCCTCCAAGCTGGCGGTATGTTTATTGCATGCTTTTTCTTCTTCTTTAGTTCTGGCTACTTTGTGTTTACAAACACTGTTAATCTCCACGTGTCCTTCCCTCGCTGCATACGCCGTGTCAAATCAGCAATATCACTCTTACTCTCTGAAAAGTCTCCTCAATAAGAAACACTCCCGAGGGAAATGCTCTGGATCCTCTCCTTATCCTTGCCTCTCTCTCTCTCTCTCTCTCTCTCTCTCTATGACGGGACATATTGTTCAGTAATGAGCTCTTCCTCGCTTGGTGGAATAGGTACTGTAGCATCCAGAGAAATAATGCAACAATGCTCTGGCGCCATTATTATGAGTTGTATGGCATTCTCATGGGTATATATGCACACACACTGCTTTTTAGAATGGTTTATGACGGAGCAAAATGAATCACAAAATAACCATTGTTTCGCTTCGATGATAAAGACATGATTAAAGAAAGTCAGCTCTGATAAAAAGCCCACCATGCTCAGTGAGTGTTTCCATCACACACAGCAACAGCACTGGTCCTGGATCAAAGTCAAGAGTGCATTTTTCCATCATTACAGTAACAAGAAGTGAGAGGCACTCTACTGGGTTTTACTCAGGGAACATGCACATGTTGCTTCCAGCAGTGAGACTACTGATTGTGGTGTGGAGTAAAAAAGTGTGTCTTATGGGTGTGTTGATGAAAAACAGTTTCCCACCATACAGAAATGTACAGGTAACTGCCAAAATAAAGGAAACGGCAACATAAAGTGTCTTTATAGGGTGTTGGGCCACCATGAGCCAGAACAGCTTCAATGCACCTTGGCATAGATTCTACAAATGTCTGGAACTCTATTGGAAGGATGCGACACCATTCTTCCACAAGAAATTCAATAATTTGGAGTTTTGTTGAAAACGCTGTCTCAGGTGCCGCTCCAGAAACTCCCATAAGAATTCAATTGTGTTGAGATTTGGAGACTGAGATGGCCATGGCACATGGCTTACATAGTTGTCATGCTTATCAAACCATTCAGTGACCACTCGTGCGCTGTGGATGGGGGCATAGCCATYGTAGCCAAAATATTGACCTGCCCAGAATTTTTATACATGACCCTAAGCATGATGGGATGTTAATTGCTTAATTAACTCAGGATCTACACCTCTGTGGAAGCACCTGCATTCATTATACTTTGTATCCCTCATTTACACAAGTGTTTCCATTATTTTGGCAGTTACCTGTATGTCGATACCAAAGATTAATCCCACAGTACAGTGGTTCCTCGGAACTTACATCGCGGGATTTAGAGGTACCCAGCGTCACGGCTTCATTGSTCCASGCCACCACAAGGGGKGGTAGAGCACTCATTATGCATTTGGGTCCCAAGGTTTTTAAATGACCAATCATATCGAGTGGTTCCAATGAACCACCAAACGTTCCAATGAACCGCCAAATTTCTTGTTAACAAACTATAGTTTTGGCAAGTCGGTTAGGACATCTACTTTGTGCATGACACAAGTCATTTTTCCAACAATTGTTTTTCAGACAGATTATTTCACTTATAATTCACTGTATCACAATTCCAGTGGGTCAGAAGTTTACATACACTAAGTTGACTGTGTCTTAAAGCAGTTTGGAAAATTCCAGAAAATGATATCATGGCTTTAGAAGCTACTGATAGGCTAATTGACATTATTGCGTCAATTGGAGGTTTACCTGTGGATGTATTTCAAGGCCTACCTTCAAACTCAGTGCCTCTTTGCTTGACATCATGGGAAAATCAAAAGAAATCAGTCAAGACCAAAAAAATTGTAGACCTCCACAAGTCTGGTTCATCCTTGGGAGCAATTTCCAAATGCCTGAAGGTACCACGTTCATCTGTACGAACAATAGTACTCAAGTATAAACCCCATGGGACCACGCAGTTGTCATACCGCTGTAAGGGGTGCGTACTGGCGGCAGAGAAGTCAGATGCAGGTGGACAAAAACTGTGTTTCCAAACGGTACAGTTTAATAACAAAAAATCCCACCGGAAAACAGAACAATCAAATAATGGGTACATAACCCGACGCACACCAGGACAGACGTGCACAAGCACTTCCAATAAACAATCCCCGACAAGGACATGAGGGGGAACAGAGGGTAAAATACACAACATGTAATTGATGGGATTGGAACCAGGTGTGATGGAAGACAAGACAAAACCAAAGGAAAATTAAAAGAGGTTCAGCGATGGCTAGAAGGTCGGTGACATCGACCGCCGAACACCGCCCGAACAAGGAGAGGGACCAACTTCGGCGGAAGTCGTGACAACCGCTCAGGAAGGAGACGCATTCAGTCTCCTAGAGATGAACGTACTTTGATGCGAAAAGTGCAAATCAATCCCAGAACAACAGCAAAGGACCTTGCGAAGATGCTGGAGGAAACAGGTACAAAAGTATCTATATCCACAGTAAAACGAGTCCTATATTGACATAACCAGAAAAGGCGCTCAGCAAGGAAGAAGCCACTGCTCCAAAACCGCCATAAATAAGCCAGACTACGGTTTGCAACTGCACATGGGAACAAAGATCGTACTTTTTGGAGAAATGTCCTCTGGTCTGATGAAACAAAAATATAACTGTTTGGCCATAATGACCATCGATATGTTTGGAGGAGGCTTGCAAGCCGAAGAACACCATTCCAACCATGAAGCACGGGGGTTGCAGCATCATGCTGTGGGGGTGCTTTGCTGCAGGAGGGATTGGTGCACTTCACAAAATAGATGGCATCATGAGGATGGAAAATTTATGTGGATATATTGAAGCAACATCTCAAGACATCAGTCAGGAAGTTAAAGCTTGGTCGCAAATGGGTCTTCCAAATGGACAATGACACCAATCATACTTCCAAAGTTGTGGCAAAATGGCTTAAGGACAACAAAGTCAAGGTATTGGAGTGGCCATCACAAAGCCCTGACCACAATCCTATAGAAYATTTGTGGGCAGAACTGAAAAAGCGTGTGCGAGCAAAGAGGCCTACACACCTGACTCAGTTACACCAGCTCTGTCAGGAGGAATGGGCCAAAATTCACCCAACTTATTGGGGAAAGCTTGTGGAAGGCTACCCAAAACGTTTGACCCAAGTTAATCAATTTAAAGGCAATACTAATTGAGTGTATGTAAACGTCTGACCCACTGGGAATGTGATGAAAGAAATAAAAGCTGAAATACTATTATTCTGACATTTCACATTCTTAAAATAAAGTGGTGATCCTGACTGAGCTAAGACATGGAACTTTTTGCTAGGCTTGAATGTCAGGAATTGTGAAAAACTGAGTTTAAATGAATTTGGCTAAGGTGCATGTAAACTTCCGACTTCAACTGTAGCTCAGATTTGAAAAGAATGCCGTCTTGAAATTTGTGGAGTGGTTGAAAAACGAGTTTTAATGACTCCAACCTAAGTGTATGTAAACTTACGACTTCAACTGTATATATATACTGTATATATATATAAATTAGTCATGACTCCCGAGTAGCGCAGCGGTCTAAGGCACTGCATCTCGGTGCAAGATGCTTTACTACAGTTCTTGGTTTGAATTCAGGCTGTAACACATCCAACCGTGATTGGGAGTGCCATAGGGCGGCGCACAAATGGCCCTGCGTCATCCGGATTTGGCTGAGGTAGGCCGTAATTGTAAAAAAGAATTTGTTCGTACCTGACTTGCCTAGTTAAATAAAGGTTCAATTTAAAAATCAACTGGGGGAAACCGCAGCGCAATCAATAGGAGGTGAACAGTGGCTGGTGCTGAAAATATAGCTGACTTGTTATGCAAGTGTTGCACACCAACAGATGGAGGAAACCTACACCAGTCGAGCAAATCATTTCAATAAAAATCTTTATTTTAATTTGACTTTACAAACAACAAGAGGGCTTAGTTGGAGTCTATTTCTTCGGAGCCTAGACCTATATAAAATAACTTAACTGGCTGAGGTAGGCTCTGAGCCTAAACAGCCTAATAGAAGTAGGATTTTTATTAGGCCTACTTACAATTGCAACTGGTCAAAAATGTAGCATCCTACATAAAATAATAATTTAAAGAAAAAAAGTCTGCACGTTCGAACTAAAACAATGTAACGAATAATTAAATGTGCACATTTGTAAATCCCAAACTCTAAAAGTCATTGGAAAGGTAGATACAAAAATAATGTGTGGCATTGTGGTAGTCCATCATGCAAATGTTTGCTATTGGCAGGACAATATACTTTTTATAGCCCGGCTACTGTTGTGAAAATCCCTCAACTTGCAATGTATTCGATGCTTAAGTACTCTAAAGTGTTACATTTCTAACTCAAAACAGCAGTACAGTATTTCTTCATCAACATCTTTATACTTTCGTTAATAAAATAAAATAACAAGAAAAAAGACATTCAAATGCAGATGTTTATATTAACTACATTTTAGTCACACTTCCACCCAGCTCCACGACCACAGGTAAAACCTTGCTTTCTCTAGCCAAAACATCTCGATGGCCTTGACCAGTTCATCTTMMKCTGTKGGCTTGGCAGAGTTACGGATGAACGTTTTCAGTTGATGCCTAACAACTTCGGTCGGGTTTAAATCAGGAGACCTACATGTAGAGATGYAAAKATATATATTTTTAGATATACTGTAGGCCTACKGAAGGTGTTGTAGGTCTTTTWTTWACTTATTTTTATTGAACCTTTATTTTACGACATAAAGGTCTACTTACTCCGCTGGCGTCTTGACCCAGTTTTTGCCCTCATTTGCAATGCAAACCCGGGCGTCAGTGTGTTTTGGGTCATTMTCTGCATTMGGAGAAGAAAAAAATARATTTGGCCTAACAGCTAAAATTAGGTACAATGATAGAAATATACATGTAAATAGGCCTAAACGTAACAAAATATTGCTATAATCCTACCATGAAAGAAACGATGTGGTCCCAGAAACACCTCTCTGACATAGGATCCAGCATTTCTCTTTGATGTTTTCTTCCTCAAAGAAATCTTGAGCCATTATACCTGAAAAAGGAGGCAAGAGTGAATTATTGTGGAACACACAACAGTCCGTGGGGTGTAGGCTACAATATTTTAAGTACCTTTTGCTTTGTAAATAGCCAAACTTACCATCAAAAATCAAATATAGGCCTGGTCCCTGGCGAGAAATTGCCCCCCACACATGGAGTTTGAGGGGATGCTTGGGACTCAATGGCCACGGTTGATTCGTCTGTGAAGATGACATTGTTGAATGTCTCGCCAGCTTTTATCCATGCCTGGACCTGTAGGACGCAAAGTTCTTTGTTTGTCAGACGAATCATTGGGTCGAAACTACAGAACAGTACAAAACAAGCGAACACACATGCTTAATGTTCTGATAATTAAAAAAATAAATATATAGAACATTTCTTACCGAGCRTTTCCATAAGTCCACACAAGTTTCTTCAACTGTCTTCTGACTGTGATTAGAGCGATGTTGATGTCGTGCCGTGATGCCAGCAGATTACAGATTGCCTTTGCCAATCGCTCATCATCTTCATGAATATKAGAAAGTGATATCTGCTAAATAATCAAGTTAGGTTTCTCCAGAAATAAATAATTCTAAATAACAAACTGGCTTTATTTACAAATTAGTGAGAATGTCTCACCCCATGTTCAAGAATGGCCTTTTTCTCGCTCACTCTAGTTTAAATGAAAACGAAATCTCCAAAATATCGTTACTTTTTAAACAAAGCGATTACTTTGTGAATAAATCTATAATTATATATAAAAAACGTAGATATTCTCAGATATTCTCACAGATCCTAAAGAAAAATGCCCCATAGATATTAATGTAGAGTCCTCCAATCCTCTAAATGTAATTATTGGCGGAGAGTCATGTCATTMAATWTTTTTTCTCTCGATATACTGTAGGCCTACCATAGGTGAAATGAGTCTCACTAGTGTTGAGTAATGTGCTGTTAAAAATGGTGTAGGTCTTATTTATTTAAAGAGCATATAAAAGTTAGAAGCAAAAGACTACAACTATTTTAGCACCGTTACGCGCTGCTCTGAGGCAAGCATGGGGACTGGTCTTGATAAATCAATGAGATTTTTATTTTCAGTTAATCTCAGTTTGGGTATTGGTTAGACAAGAATTAGAAAATMAAYGTGCAGAAATGTTATGCTCTTGGTGTAACCTTTATTTAACTAGGCAAGTCAGTTAAGAACAAATTCTTATTTACAAGGACAGCCTACTCCTTCCTCGTGCCCTGCTGGGATTCTTTAGCTAAATAGCCCAGTACTGTACTGCTGACCGTCACGTTGTACCGCGCCATAATTTCGGTTCCAGCAAGTACTGGGTGTGTCCAAAAGTTTGGACACACCTACTCATTCCAGGATTTTTCTATACTTTTACTATTTTCTACATTGTAGAATAATAGTGAAAACATCACAACTATGAAATAGCACATATGGAACCAGTTAAGAACAAATTCTTATTTACAAGAACAGCCTACTCCTTCCTCCCCACCGMGGATTTGAACCCCGGTCTCCCGCGTGCCCCACATTCTGTAGTACAGACATGGCCTGCTCTCCCTTATGTAAGGAAACAAGCACTTTCCCATGTTTACTACAGTATGTATTGTAGACTGCACAGTAGCCTAATAAACAAACAAACACATTTCGTTAATAAAATAATGATAAAAAAATACTCTTTCAAAATGCAGATGTTGATTTAGTTATGGATCCATAACGAATTACTACGGGAATAAATATCACTGATTTACAGAAATATTGGAACAAAGTTGACTAAAGAAGGCAAACAATTTAGAATCCTACAATCCTGTAGCCTATTCCCGACCGTCACATTGTACAACGCCATATTTTCCATTCCATCCTAACGGAAAGCCTGAGGGTTTCGTTTTTCATTTTTCTCTGAATAGAAACACCATTATATTAATCAAATTAATTAAGCCAAATTTCTTAAAATCATTCCCATATACTATGTTATTACAAAAAAGGTTTTCAATTCTCTGGTAATGCCAATACTAATGATAATGCAATATGACATCTAACTAACATACTAACTAATGCTTCTCAAAGATGCCCTCTGGTGGTCAAACTAGCAATAACTTGCAGTAAAAGAAYAAATGGCTGACAATTAAATGACGTGCCACAGAATGCTGCGGCAGTATGACGCAACTTTTAAAGGAGGAACCACTGTATGTGTCCCTTTTATTTGTCACAAAGATAATCTTTCGGATAATGCAATATGACATCTGTGCATCAACATAGGTGAATATTTATATTACTGTATCCAAAGGATTATCTTTCTGACAAATAAAATGTTCAGAGGGCTGAAATCTATGTCTTTTGGGAATGAACATAGTTTTGGCATAGTTGAATGCTGTGTTGCGTGATCAAAGGAAAGTCCTGTGGATATCCCACAAATGTCATTTTGAGTGAGATGCTCAYAATGGTGAGATGCTATCATGATTTTTGGGATTAGCTTGACATCACAGTTCTGGAGTTGTGGTCCTGCCTTATCTGTCACACTTTGAGAGTGGACACTATTACATCTATTCATATTCTTTATCCCATCTCTTTCAACTATTACATCTATTCATATTCTTTATCCCATCTCTTTCAGTGGCAGAATGATCTATTCTATGTCCTCACATTTTCCATCCTCCCACCACTTTTCACTGGGAGTTCAATCCATCTCATCATGTTTCCCTACCTCTCTCCTCTCTTCTCAATCATTCCTCCTCCATCTCTGTTTATCACTCTCTCCCTCTCTCTTTCCCCATTGTTCGCCATAATTTCTCCTCCATCCCTTTCTCTCCCCTCATTCTCCATCATTCTTCTCTTTCTATCACTCACCCTCACACTCCTTTTTCTCAGTGATACTGTTGATCCCTCTCCCCATGCTCTGCTGGGTCTTAGACACCCACTGAAAACACACTACCTTACTGGCAGCTTTTTTACGCCACTATAAACCATTCAATCTCTATGGACACCTCTGGCTGCTTCCTCTCATCTATCTCTCTATTCCCCTCTCTCTTTTAGTCTATCTCCGCTACTAAATCATCTGCCCTTCTTCGTTCCGTTCACGCTATTATTTCAGTCWCTGAGCGAGAGAGCAATAGAGAGAGACATTTTGCTTGCTTTACATCAGTCATTTCCTTGGGATTGTACTGTACAATTCCTTTAATTATTCTCTCTTAGACTGATTATTTGTGCTGGAGATCCCAGTGTCAGCTGATTCTGTTAAATGGTACAGGGAAAGTAGTACTAGAAACCTCAGCCCTTTCCATGACAGATGGACGTACTATTTCCTCACCATCTTAAATAAGCATGCCCCTTTCAAAAAATGTAGAACTAAGAACAGATATAGCCCTTGGTTCACTCCAGACCTGACTGCCCTTGACCAGCACAAAAACATCCTGTGGCGGACTGCAATAGCATCGAATAGTCCCTGCGATATGCAACTGTTCAGGGAAGTCAGGAACCAATACACACAGTCAGTCAGGAAAGCAAAGGCTAGCTTTTRCAAACAGAAATTTGCATCCTGTAGCTCTAACTCCAAAAATGTTGGGACACTGTAAAGTCCATGGAGAACAAGAACACCTCCTCCCAGCTGCCCACTGCACTGAGGCTAGATGACACGGTCACCACGATAAATCCATGATAATCGAAAATTTCAATAAGCATTTCTCTACGGCTGGCCATGCTTTCCTCCTGGCTACCCCAACCCCGGCCAACAGCTCCGCACCCCCCGCAGCTAATTGCCCGAGCCTCCCCAGCTTCTCCTTCACCCAAATCCAGATCGCAGATGTTCTGAAAGAGCTGCAAAAACTGGACCCATACAAATCAGCCGGGCTAGACAATATGGACCCTCTCTTTCTAAAATMATCCGCCGCCATTGTTGCAACKCCTATTACCAGTCTGTTCAACCTCTCTTTCGTATCGTCCGAGATCCCTAAAGATTGGAAAGCTGCCGCGGTCATCCCCCTTARTCTAGACCCAAACTGTTATAGACCTATATCCATCCTGCCCTGCCTTTCTAAAGTCTTTGAAAGCCAAGTTAATCAACAGATCACTAACCATTTATAATCCCACCGTACCTTCTCCGCTGTGCAGTCTGGTTTCCGAGCTGGTCATGGGTGCACCTCAGCCACGCTCAAGGTACTAAACGATATCATAACCACCATCGATAAAAGACAGTATTGTGCAGCCGTCTTCATCGACCTGGCCAAGGCTTTCGACTCTGTCAATCACCGCATTCTTATCTGCATTCTTATCGGCTACTTCGCAGACAGAGTTCAGTGTGTCAAATCGGAGGGCCTGTTGTCCGGACCTCTGGCAGTCTCTATGGGGGTACCACAGGGTTCAATTCTCGGGCCGACTCTTTTCTCTGTATATATCAATGATGTCACTCTTACTTCTGGTGATTCTCTGATCCACCTCTACACAGACGACATCATTCTGTATCCTTCTGGCCCTTCTTTGGACACTGTGTTAACAAACCTCCAGACAAGCTTCAATGCCATACAACACTCCTTCCGTGGCCTCCAACTGCTCTTAAACGCTAGCAAAACCAAATGCATGCTTTTCAACCGTTCACTGCCCGCACCTGCCCGCCTGACTAGCATCACTACTCTGTACGGTTTGGACCTAGAATACGTGGACAACTACAAATACCTAGGTGTCTGGCTAGATTGTAAACTCTCCTTCCAGACTCATATCCAACATCTCCAATCCAAAATCAAATCTAGAATCGGCTTTCTATTTCGCAACAAAGCCTCCTTCACTCACACCGCCAAACTTACCCTAGTAAAACTGACTATCCTACCGATCCTCGACTTCGGCGATTTCATCTACAAAATAGCTTCCAAAACTCTACTCAGCAAATTGGATGTAGTCTATCACAGTGCCATCCGTTTTGTTACCAAAGCGCCTTATACCACCCACCACTGCGACCTGTATGCTCTAGTCGGCTGGCCCTCGCTACATATTCATCGCCAGAGCCACTGGCTCCAGGTCATCTATAAGTCTATGCTAGGTAAAGCTCCGCCTTATCTCAGCTCACTGGTCACGATAACAACACCCACCCGTAGCACGCGCTCCAGCAGGTATATCTCACTGGTCATCCCCAAAGCCAACACCTCCTTTGGCCGTCTTTCCTTCCAGTTCTCTGCTGCCAGTGACTGGAATGAATTGCAAAAATCGCTGAAGCTGGAGACTTACATTTCCCTCACTAACTCTAAAAATCAGCTTTCTGAGCAGCTAACCGATCGCTGCAGCTGTACATAGTCCATCTGTAAATAGCCCACCCAATCTACCTACCTCATCCCCATATTGTTTTTATTTACTTTGCTGCTCTTTTGCACACCAGTATCACTACTTACACACCATCATCTGCTCATCTATCACTCCAGTGTTAATCTGCTAAATTCTAATTACTTTGCTACTATGGCCTATTTATTGTCTTACCTCCTCATGCCATTTGCACACACTGTATATAGACTTAATTTTTTGCTATTGTGTTATTGACTGTACGCTTGTTATTCCATGTGTAACTCTGTGTTGTTGTTTCTGTCACCACTGCTTTGCTTTATCTTGGCCAGGTCGCATTTGTAAATGAGAACTGTTCTCAACTAGTTTACCTGGTTAAATATATATATATTTTTTAAAGTATTCATTCTCCCCTCATGTTGAAGTAGGTTCTTTTTTAGAGAAACACCTTGACCTGCAGATGCTATTAATGAACAGGATATCAACAGGATATCATTGCAGTATCATATTCATGTTTTCTCCCTGATCCTGGGATTGCCATAACGGAAACGGAAAAGACAGGCTTTCAACAAAGCTTTGTTTAACTTTTTCTCAACATTTCTAACATACCACCCTGCATACCACTGCTGGCTTGCTTCTGAAGCTAAGCAGGGTTGGTCCTGGTCAGTCCCTGGATGGGAGACCAGGTGCTGCTGGAATGGTGTTGGAGGGCCAGTAGAGGGCACTCTTCCTCTGGTCTAAACAAAGATCCCAATGCCCAGGGCAGTGATTGGGGACACTGCTCTGTGTAGGGTGCCGTCTTTCGGATGGGACGTTAAACGGGTGTCCGACTCTCTGAGGTCATTAAAGATCCCATGGCACTTATCGTAAGAGTAGGGGTGTTAACCCCGGTGTCCTGGCTAAATTCCAATCTGGCCCTCAACCATCACGGTCACCTAATAATCCCCAGCTTACAATTGGCTCATTCATCCCCCTCCTCTCCCCTGTAACTATTACCCAGGTCGTTGCTGCAAATGAGAACGTGTTCTCAGTCAACTTACCTGGTAAATAATGGTAAAATAAAAAAAAATTAAAGATGAATAATTTTAACCGAAAATGTACCAAAAAAAAAATCATTACACTCAATAAAACTTAGTTAAACTTTTTCCCTTCACTCAATGAAGCGTTGTAGAGCTTAATTCACAAATGAAGTATTTGGTATAAATGACAATAGAAGCCTATTAACATCAAGCAACAGCAGTCTTTGACTGATGTGAGCTATTGTATTGGTTGTCATGACAGCAGGAAGCAGACAGTAAAGCCTCGTGTAGAGAGAAAGAGAGAGAGAGAAGGGAATGAAGAAAGAAGAAAGAGAGCCACTGTCGTCCCACCACGCCGCAGCCCTGTCACCGCTCCTGACTGACAACTGGCAGACAACAATGCACTCTGGGTAATTGAAAGGAAGTACTGTCTTCACACTGGACTGGGTGGGGGCTGGAGAGATGGGGGAGAAAATGCAATGCATCTGTCTGGATTAAACCATTTAGCTCTAAATCCCCACAAGCACCCCCCTTCCTTGAAGAACACAATTTAGCAGCCTTATAAATCATGGCTCACCCTCTCCTTAGTGTGTGTGTTTTTGTGTTGTTCATTTGTGTGTGTGTGTGTGCGTGTGATAATACACAAGCACTCTGTGTTGATGAAGGCTGGAGCCAGTTAAAGGTATTTTCCTCCCAGAGAGAGTATAATATACTGACTCTGATGCGCCACAACATTAGACCAGCCTGATGGTTACTCTCTTCTGAGTAGCCTCTCTTTTTGTCCTAATTAACTGAAGTTGTTAACCCGACGTTGTTATTTAAGCGGAAAATGTCCTTGGCTAGAAGGGTGTGATTAGGGACGGACAATTCACAACAAGTGTTCAGGTAGAGGCTATTGTTGAGTAGACTGAGAAAATTGAGTGTTTCAGAGATGGACTTCAGCTCATAAGATGAGAGGAACATGCTGCTTTATAATAAATCATACATCACATCCATCAAATGCCAAACCAAAGGTAGACGTCTCACGCCGCCCTGTCTAATTTACTGATCTATCTCGAGATAAAAGGCGGAAAGGGAGAAAAATACATAACTACCCCCTACAGATGTGATGCCTACCATCTCTTCATGAAAGAAGCTCCCATCTCCCTGTGATTATCAGATGTAACTATATCTGAAAGCAGGGAAAGAACTGTAACATAGAACTGTAATATAGAACTGTAATATAGAACTGTAATATCATTCAATCAAATCAAGGAGTACGAAAGGCAGATTTAAGACTGAAATGGAAATCCCCCTACATCCAAATAGAATATAGAGTATGCCGTTTCAGATATATTGTTAGCCAGACATGAAGTCTTGCTGTCAATGAGGTATGTCTCGGAAAGCTGCTGCTGCAACTTTGGGAAATCTCAAGAGACCCACTTTTCATTCTCTTTGAAATGCAAGCTGTGGAGTCAGTCAGATGGAGGCTGCTTGGGAATGCAGCACTGTGGGCCCCCATAGGCAGCGATACAGTGACATGGATTAATTCAAGGCAGCCTATCAACAGCCACCTTATATCTAAGACTGGACCTGACCCTATAGTAATTACATGGGCAGCAGTGGAGGCTGCTGAGGGGAGGACGGATCATAATAATGTCTAGAATGGAGCGAATTGAATGGCAGACACATAAATCAAAATCAAATCAAATCAAATCAAATTTTATTAGTCACATACACATGGTTAGCAGATGTTAATGCGAGTGTAGCGAAATGCTTGTGCTTCTAGTTCCGACAATGCAGTAATAACCAACAGTAATCTAACCTAACAATTCCACACTACTACCTTACACACACACACAAGTGTAAAGGGATAAAGAATATGTACATAAAGATATATGAATGAGTGGTGGTACAGAACGGCGGTTCGTTCCTATGAGTTTGGTGGTAATTCGTAGACGATCGTCAAGGGGAGAGAGAGGACCAAGGCGCAGCGTGTGAAAATACATCTTCTCTTTATTTAGAGAAGAAAAACTAAAACAAAACAACAATAGACGACGTGAAGCAATAAAATACTAAATGCAAAAACATGC
>NC_036852.1:1390472-1396930 GCF_002910315.2 Salvelinus sp. IW2-2015
CACTCGCAACTAGGACCTGCGGTCAAAAACCTACCCACATCGCGTTTCACGCTCCTCCACGCTGCCCGTTCTATACGGGGTAAGAACCTAGTAGGCAGTCATGATCCACGAAGATCCCCAGGCGTTTCCAATGAAACGCCGTCCAGACTTGTAAATTTGACCCGTCCAGATAACTATACCCTCAGGCACTCCCGTTATGGCGATATACATGGGGGTATAACAGACCTCCGCAGTGTGTAGGCCGTAGGCGAACGGGGCAAAGGAAGGAGACGGCAGACTTAGAAAACGATCACACAACGACCAGGGATCGTGGTGTTACCCCAGCGCGACGGGGAAGATCGTCACGAAAGTCCACCGATAAAGGTGTGACCATGGTCGTGTGGAACGGGGAAGGGGTGTATTCCCTCTGGCAGAGTCTAGGGTGCCTTGCACTCGTGCATATACCGAACAGGAGAACATAAACCCGCACGTCCTAAGCTAAAGTGGGCCACAGTACCTTCCCAGAAAGGCAGCGCAACCGTCCACCGAACCGAGAATCGATGACCCAAGGAGGGTAGATGTATGAGCCCAACAATCAAAACGATTAGCGGACATATCAAACCGGAACGTACAGACGCCCCCTCGCTTGGACAAGTCATGTGGAATAGACTCTGTCGTGAACGCCGTTGATGTCCGCCGTCCACCTCCACCACCACCGTTGCCACCGGCGAGAGGCTTAATTATGGGAGTGGACTGTGACCCTCTCCTTCTGTATCAATACAGCCGGGACAGTGCATCTGCACTAACGTTCTGGGACCTGTTTGTAGGTAAGGGTGAAATCAAAACGCGGTTTTGAACAAACATGCCCACCTTGCCTGGGAGGGTTCATTCTCCTCGCTGCCCGGATGTACTCCAGATTGGCGGTCAGTCCAAATGAGAAAGGGGGTCTAGCCCCCTCAAGCGCAGTGTCTCCACGCTTTAGAGCCATGACAACAGCCGATGGCAACTCCCGGTCGCCCCACATCAATAGTTCGCTCCGCCGGTGATGCTTCATCGACAGAGAATGCACAGGGCTGGAACTGGTGCGTACCCGATATGCTTGTAGACACGCACAGCCCCTATCCCCGCCTGTGACGCGTCCACCTCAACTATGATATGCTAGAGGAAGGATCAGGATGAGCACAGAACTGGAAGCCGAGGTAAACAGAGCCTTCCAAGGATGACCGAAAAAGCACACCCTGTCCGCCCCAGCTGTCCACCCTGCAGTCGCACCGGTCGCTCCCATTTCAGCAGTTGAGGTAAACCCACCGACAAGGAACCCCGGTTGATGAAATCTCCCGGCTAGTAGTTGGCACAAACCTAAAGTTCAACATCACGCTGCACCTCCTTACCGGTGGTGTGGAGTCGGCATTACACACGGACTGAATGGGTCATTCTCCATCTCTACTGAATGATGAAAAGTCGTACCCCTAGACTAGCGAAGGAAGATGGCCGGGCAGTTGTTGGAAGAACAGACATCACAGCACATTGACGTACAGAGTCATGTCTCAACAGTCGCACCAAGCAACACTACGCACACAGGGCACACATGCTCAGGCGCGTGTAGCGAAGTATATTTTGAGAACGACATCTATATACACCACTTACATCTTTCGGCGGCCCGTGTCAGAGTCCGAAGAGTCCTCATCCACAAATGAAGTTGGAAGATCTGATGGAGCGATATCAATTAACCCGTAACGGCATGAAACTCGGTCAACTCATAATGCCCAGAAGTAGGTGCTAATAGTGCATGTCTTCTCACCCTCACGGAGGCCGAACCACTCATCTCCCCCCTTAATACGCATCACAGGTTGTAAGACGCTCCTGAGGTCCAAATCGATTCAGTGAGACGAAGACGCGCCCCGTGTAAATGAGAACTCGGTCCATACTGCTATAGTGGTAGCGGGTACTGTTTTTTACCCGTGATCTTATTTAAACCCTCAGTGCACATCCGATAATCAATACACGGAGCGCCCAACGGAGCGCCCATCTTCTTCACAAAAAAACAAACTCGAGGGAGAAGGTGAGATGGAAGGCGAGACATGTATCCCTCGTTCCCCTCGAGAGAATTTCGGTGGAACTACATGGGTGCCCATAAGCCACACGTCTCCCTGCTGTGAACCAGAACGGAATACACGTGACGTCTGGGGAGAGTGTAGAGTCTACCACAGAGATCTAGATAGACACAATCCCACGGTCGATGGGGTGTGTTGAAATTGACGTTCTGGCGAGAGGGAGCTCGACCGAAGAGCGGCGCATATATCGACGGGATAGTACGATATAGAGATATAAGAAGAAGATTTCCGGTGGAACGTTCAATGCGAGCTAACACACATCACTCTTTACCTGACCAACACTGACAGGCACCAATCCCATTCCGGCAGGACGAGAGCTCCACTGTATGCCACGTTATTATATCCGAGTCGAATACGAGGCCAACCAGGAAAGACCCCTATAAACAGCCCCAGGAACGCAGTGCCAAGAGAGGTCGATCAAAAGAGACTAATTCTCGGCGTTCGTGATTCACCTGCGTCTCTCATAGGCGATGGGCGGCTGTGACCTCCCCAATCACCCATCGCCCGACCACCCAAAGCGACGACTATACTCAAGCCCATGTACAGGGAAGGGAACAAAACATACAGGATGACAGGTAACGCGCCTAATTACGACCACATGTTAGTATGTCCCTAGAAGAACGCGAATCGAAATAAGATTCTTTCTTATGCTGCCCGAGATCTACTCTTAGACGCTCGGTTATGGCTGGGCAGATGGCGGAAGGAAACACTCAGAAAATTGCTATAATGTACTCATCTCTAGTAGGCGCAACACAGATAGAAATCTGGGTGAGATTATGCATCGCCTAGCTCACGCGACGGACGTAACTCGAACTCATAAGTAGACTTACGACCTATGCGTACCGTGACGACGTCACTTACCACGGAGAAACACCTCCCAGCAACCGGACACGCAGTTTGGTGAGTTTGCACTCTGCGTCCACACATTGGTTGCATGGGAGTGGGGGTACATCCTCTCCGGTCTCCCTACTAGCAGCCCCCTCCTAACTTCCATCGGTGTAGGATCCAAGGGGCTGTGTGACTATAGCAGGTAAGTCCGCGGCGGACCACTCGCCGATGAATAGACGTCCGCTGGGAGGCCAACCAGGTTATCCAGCGGATAAGAGGATGGATGGTTAAGAAGTGGTGTCCTGCACTAACTCCTACGGAACGCCTCCCTCCCGTAATCTAACACCTGTAGTGATGACTCATGGGCCCGCTCACTGTCCACTCCGCACCAAGCGGCCAGAGTAGGAAGTCCCCAGGCGAAATCCTCTGAGCGCGCTCCGCTCATCCTGATCTAGATCGGACAACATAAACACGCTCTCTCGCCGCTCTCCCTCAGGTGGATAGATAACAGACCGCCCGGACAGCGCGAAGAGTAAGTCATCATAGTCATCCAGGGTTTGAACCCCTGCCTCCCAGATGGGCGCTTGCACACTCTCAGCGCCCTTCCAGTCAGACAGGAGAATGAGAGCAGCCCCCAAGCACACCGGTCTCCATGCATTCGATCGCTGAAGAGGTGGTAGCGTCTACAATTGAAACAGTTTGACATGCTACTGACTCTGCACTGTAGGAGGATACACAACCCCTAGAACACCTGGCGGGCTGGACCGCATCACACGCACTCGCGCTCTGGAGAGCGAATCGAGAGCCGAACTCCCACTGAGGGACCCATAAGCGACTGCGGAGGGATGACCTGGTATCGATAGGACAGTCAGGGAGACCGTGGGATGGTGTTGAATGGAGCTATCGATTTACCGGAGACACTGCACTCACATCACCAGTCGTTCTCCCGCAATATAGTACATGACAGCACGCCGACATCGCAGTGGCGTCCCTGAGGACAAGCATTGTACTAAGTCATGGTCAACGTAGCTTGCTTGGAAACTTCGCCATCCTCGACTGGGAAGAGGGCTCGGCTGCGCCCATGCCTGACTAGCATCCATATATTGATTTAGATTCTTGGGTCCAGTAAGATTCTGATCAGGGTGTTGTGTGGCGGCGCAAGTCAGCAGAGTCACAATATGGCACGGACACCAGGTGACGCCGAAACACAAGGAAACGTTTACTCACAAATCTCAGCAAAACTTCCACGATACGGGAATAATTGACAAAAAACATAATAAAGCAAATACAAACACCATTAACCGTCAAAAGCAAGTATCAGCGAGCCAAAAACAAGAGCCAATGGAAAGCACAGACGAGGCTCAAAATAGGCGAACTATAATGGGGTATATGTAATAACAGTTGTGTATATAACAAGACACACCACACAACGCAAACAGACCACAAAATGTCGGATTCTCGCAGGAGTGATCTAGAGGAATGTTTCCCGATGAACTCCGGCCTCCCGACCAGCCGAAAACCAATCCACTTGGACACAACGGGAAGAAGGGCCGACTTCGGGCGGTGAAGGTCCATGACAGTACCACCCGCCTTCGACCGCATACGAGATCTCACAGCCCGAGCCAGCAGGATCACGGTTACAACAGCTGGGACGACCCCGTGAAGGCGACCAGGAGTGCAGGGACGATCCGGGTGGGAGACCGCCTGTGAAACTGCACTATTAGTAAACGAAACCACGATGATAAAACACAGACCCCTTGCAGGCACTGCTCATCACAACCCAGGTAGCCACCAACTTATATACCAGCTCTTCCTCCCGGACCGTACCGCTCCCACTCCACGAGTACTGAAGGCCCCTCGCCGACGCCTAGAATCCATGAATGGCATCTTACCGCTAATACGCCGGGACACCCTCGATGTCAAGAGGGGCGGATGGAACCTTCCGCACCTCAGACTGCTGGAGCGGACCAGCACACCACTCGACGGCCTGAGGAGAGACACATGAATGAGGGTTAATACGGTAATCAGGGGGAAGTTGTACCTAGTATACCAAGCCTCGTTACCATCTACACTCAGAGACTTTAAAATGGCCCCACAAAATCGCGGGATCACCAGTTTCCGGCAGGGCAGCTGAAGGGGTTAGGTTTTCGGGTCTGAGAGCCAAGACCCGATCCCCGCGTCTGCATATAACACAGGGGGCCTCACTAGCGGTGGCTCGTGCACTCCGCGACGTTTTTGTTCCTGAATGGCACGTTTGGGTGCCGTACTAGTGGGCAGCGTTCTCCACAGATCTCCGTCTGGAAGTGCGATAAACCATTCATCGCACCGCGAAGGAGCCTCAACTACTGCCTCTGATGCTCATGTTGCCCAGGACGGCTGGCTAACCTACGCACACACCGACACAAGGTGATAGGCTTGAGTGAGGAGTGGCGGAGGGAGGTTTTTGGAGGCATACTTCGGCCCAGGGATGGTTGAAGCTGCCCCACTCCACTCCGGCCGGTTCCTGGCATAGGGAACCGCCTCAGAAACCTATACCCACATCTGGTTTACATCTCTCCACAGTGCCAGTTCTCTCGGGGTGCGAAACCTGAGGATAAGGCTGACGAGCATCCCAGGCGTTACCATCAACGCCCTCCAGTACCTCTAGACGTAAATGGGGACCCCAGATACAGAAGAACTATATCCTTCATGGCCCACCGTAGTGCGGAATTACAATCGGTGTGAACAGAGCCTCCGCATTTTAAGCCGAGGGCGACCCGGGCAAAGGTAAGGAGACGGCAGGAACTTTCAGAAAACCGATCCACAAACGACCAGGATCGTGGATGTTACGACCACGCGACGGGGGAAGATCCGTCACGAAATCACACCGAATAGGGTGATAGGTCTACACGACTCCTTCACGCCATTACATCTGTACTGTCTTCGATGCCCCATTCACCTTCGCTGGAACGAGAAGGGGTTGTAGATTTCCCTCCTGGGACGATGTCAGGTGCCTTGCCACTGTGCACATACCCGAGCACAGGAGGAAACACTAAACCCCGCAACGTACCTCTAGCTATACTAAGTGGCCACCAGTCTGGTCCCAGAAAACGCCAGCGCACCGTCCGGACCGATACCAGGCATGACCAGAGGAGGGTGATGTATGAGCCCAACAGATCAACGATCGGCGGACATTTCAAAACGGAACGTCAGACGCCCCGCTGAGACAGCTCATTGTGGAATATGGACTCTGTACGTGAAGCCCGTTCGATGTCCGCCGTCCCACCATCCAACCACCGGGTGCCCACTCAGCGACGAGAGGCTGTAATCTTGGAGTGGGATCTGTGGACATTCTCCTCTGTATCATAACAGCCGGGATCAGTGCATCTGCGTTAACGTTCTGGGAACCTTGGTTTGTAGGTAAGGGTGAAATCAAACGGTGGTGAAAAACATCGGCCCCACTTGACTGGCGAGGATTCATTACTCTTCTCCGCTGCCGGATGTACTCCAGGAATTGCGCGTGGTCAGTCCATCCTGAAGAAAAAGGGTGATCTAGCC